>NC_091241.1:13661572-13786572 GCF_040958095.1 Procambarus clarkii | reverse complement strand
GGAGAGACACACCATGCACCCCCACACCCCTGGAGAGACACACCATGCACCCCCACACCCCTGGAGACACACCATGCACCCCCACACCCCTGGAGAGACACACCATGCACCCCCACACCCCTGGAGAGACACACCATGCACCCCCACACCCCTGGAGACACACCATGCACCCCCACACCCCTGGAGAGACACACCATGCACCCCCACACCCCTGGAGAGACACACCATGCACCCCAACACCCCTGGAGAGACACACCATGCACCCCCACACCCCTGGAGAGACACACCATGCACCCCCACACCCCTGGAGACACACCATGCACCCCCACACCCCTGGAGAGACACACCATGCACCCCCACACCCCTGGAGAGACACACCATGCACCCCCACACCCCTGGAGAGACACACCATGCACCCCCACACCCCTGGAGACACACCATGCACCCCCACACCCCTGGAGAGACACACCATGCACCCCCACACCCCTGGAGACACACCATGCACCCCCACACCCCTGGAGAGACACACCATGCACCCCCACACCCCTGGAGAGACACACCACGCACCCCCACACCCCTGGAGACACACCATGCACCCCCACACCCCTGGAGAAACACACCACGCACCCCCACACCCCTGGAGAGAGACACCACGCACCCCCACACCTCTGGAGACACACCATGCACCCCCACACCCCTGGAGAGACACACCATGCACCCCCACACCCCTGGAGACACACCATGCACCCCCACACCACTGGAGAGACACACCATGCACCCCCACACCCCTGGAGACACACCATGCACCCCCACACCCCTGGAGAGACACACCACGCACCCCCACACCCCTGGAGACACACCATGCACCCCCACACCCCTGGAGAGAGACACCATGCACCCCCACACCCCTGGAGACACACCATGCACCCCCACACCCCTGGAGAGAGACACCACGCACCCCCACACCCCTGGAGAGACACACCACGCACCCCCACACCCCTGGAGACACACCACGCACCCCCACACCCCTGAAGACACACCACGCACCCCCACATCCCTGGAGAGACACACCATGCACCCCCACACCCCTGGAGAGACACACCATGCACCCCACACCCCTGGAGACACACCATGCACCCCCACACCCCTGGAGAGACACACCACGCACCCCCACACCCCTAGAGAGACACACCACGCACCCCCACACCCCTGGAGAGACACACCATGCACCCCCACACCCCTGGAGACACACCATGCACCCCCACACCCCTGGAGACACACCATGCACCCCCACACCCCTGGAGAGACACACCACGCACCCCCACACCCCTGGAGAGACACACCACGCACCCCCACACCCCTGGAGAGACACACCATGCACCCCCACACCCCTGGAGAGAGACACCATGCATCCCACACCCCTGGAGAGACACACCATGCACCCCCACACCCCTGGAGAGACACACCATGCACCCCCACACCCCTGGAGAGAGACACCATGCACCCCCACACCCCTGGAGAGACACACCACGCACCCCCACACCCCTGGAGAGAGACACCATGCACCCCACACCCCTGGAGAGACACACCATGCACCCCCACACCCCTGGAGAGACCATGCACCCCCACACCCCTGGAGAGACACACCACGCACCCCCACACCCCTGGAGAGACACCATGCACCCCCACACCCCTGGAGAGAGACACCATGCACCCCCACACCCCTGGAGAGACACACCATGCACCCCCACACCCCTGGAGAGACACACCACGCACCCCCACACCCCTGGAGAGACACACCACGCACCCCCACACCCCTGGAGAGACACACCACGCACCCCCACACCCCTGGAGACACACCACGCACCCCCACACCCCTGGAGACACACCACGCACCCCCACATCCCTGGAGAGACACACCATGCACCCCCACACCCCTGGAGAGACACACCATGCACCCCACACCCCTGGAGACACACCATGCACCCCCACACCCCTGGAGAGACACACCACGCACCCCCACACCCCTAGAGAGACACACCACGCACCCCCACACCCCTGGAGAGACACACCATGCACCCCCACACCCCTGGAGACACACCATGCACCCCCACACCCCTGGAGACACACCATGCACCCCCACACCCCTGGAGAGACACACCACGCACCCCCACACCCCTGGAGAGACACACCACGCACCCCCACACCCCTGGAGAGACACACCATGCACCCCCACACCCCTGGAGAGAGACACCATGCATCCCACACCCCTGGAGAGACACACCATGCACCCCCACACCCCTGGAGAGACACACCATGCACCCCCACACCCCTGGAGAGAGACACCATGCACCCCCACACCCCTGGAGAGACACACCACGCACCCCCACACCCCTGGAGAGACACACCACGCACCCCCACACCCCTGGAGAGACACACCATGCACCCCCACACCCCTGGAGAGAGACACCATGCATCCCACACCCCTGGAGAGACACACCATGCACCCCCACACCCCTGGAGAGACACACCATGCACCCCCACACCCCTGGAGAGAGACACCATGCACCCCCACACCCCTGGAGAGACACACCACGCACCCCCACACCCCTGGAGAGAGACACCATGCACCCCACACCCCTGGAGAGACACACCATGCACCCCCACACCCCTGGAGAGACCATGCACCCCCACACCCCTGGAGAGACACACCACGCACCCCCACACCCCTGGAGAGACACCATGCACCCCCACACCCCTGGAGAGAGACACCATGCACCCCCACACCCCTGGAGAGACACACCATGCACCCCCACACCCCTGGAGAGACACACCACGCACCCCCACACCCCTGGAGAGACACACCACGCACCCCCACACCCCTGGAGAGACACACCATGCACCCCCACACCCCTGGAGAGAGACACCACGCACCTCCACACCCCTGGAGAGACACACCATGCACCCCCACACCCTTGGAGAGACACACCACGCACCCCCACACCCCTGGAGAGACACACCATGCACCCCCACTTCCCTGGAGAGACACACCATGCACCCTCACACCCCTGGAGACACACCACGCACCCCCACACCCCTGGAGAGACACACTATGCACCCCCACACCCCTGGAGAGACACACCACGCACCCCCACACCCCTGGAGAGACACACCATGCACCCCCACACCCCTGGAGACACACCATGCACCCCCACACCCCTGGAGAGACACACCATGCACCCCCACACCCCTGGAGAGACACACCATGCACCCCCACACCCCTGGAGAGACACACCATGCACCCCCACACCCCTGGAGAGAGACACCATGCACCCCCACACCCCTGGAGAGACACACCATGCACCCCCACACCCCTGGAGAGACACACCATGCACCCCCACACCCCTGGAGAGACACACCATGCACCCCCACACCCCTGGAGAGACGCACCATGCACCCCCACACCCCTGGAGAGACACCATGCACCCCCACACCCCTGGAGAGACACACCATGCACCCCCACACCCCTGGAGAGACACACCATGCACCCCCACACCCCTGGAGAGACACACCATGCACCCCCACACCCCAGGAGAGACACACCATGCACCCCCACACCCCTGGAGAGACACACCATGCACCCCCACACCCCTGGAGAGAGACACCATGCACCCCCACACCCCTGGAGAGACACACCATGCACCCCCACACCCCTGGAGACACACCATGCACCCCCACACCCCTGGAGAGACACACCATGCACCCCCACACCCCTGGAGAGACACACCATGCACCCCCACACCCCTGGAGAGACACACCATGCACCCCCACACCCCTGGAGACACACCATGCACCCCCACACCCATGGAGAGAGACACCATGCACCCCCACACCCCTGGAGACACACCATGCACCCCCACACCCCTGGAGAGACACACCACGCACCCCCACACCCCTGGAGAGACACACCACGCACCCCCACACCCCTGGAGAGACACACCATGCACCCTCACACCGAGAAACAGATTGTCTTACAACATACGAACTTAAGTAGCTGTTCACTAGCTTAAACAAACCAATAATGAACAAATATGAGTAAATTAAGTGATACAATAAAGAATAGCAAGTATAGTGACAACTCTTATAATGATATATACCAACCTCAGGAGGGATAATTCTGTCGTCAAGACAGTACTGGCTTTCCGTCAAGCACGTCACCATCTTGGTGTTCATAATAATAAAATAATCACTGGAGGGTTCACAGAGATAAAAAGAAACATGGGGGTTGCCTGGGAGCCGTACGTCCTCCCCCTCTGGCTCTCAGGTCGACACTGGCTAGGTACTTCGTCTTTTCGAAGCCTATTGGTTAATAGGAAATTCGTTGCCATATATTGGTGATATTTATTTGTTAACATTTGTATATCTGATAAATAATGTGTGCTACAACGTGTGTATTAAAGAGTTATTTTGCTACGAGCTGTATTGCTCCCATTATTACAACTGGCTTCACACTAATGTACAGGTAATATATATTAATTTATTCAATAGTATTTCTCTTTGCCACTGTTGTCATCTGTCCTCTTAAAAATAACGTCGCTTTTGTCCGTTTGCCCGAATGTGGACGTAATTTGAAAATGAAAATAAATTTGGGATTTTTTTTTTCAACAACAGTAAGTTAAGGGTCCTCTGATAGGTTAGGTGGGCAGGAAATTCTCATAAAGTTTCAAAACGTTATGAAAAACGTGAATTGAAAGTCATCTATTCTAACTTTACAGTGGGCCGGACGACTCAAACAGGAAACGGAACAGTACGTCACTTTTGTGAGTCGATTTCATTTCAAATTACATCCAAATTTGGCCATACCGCGCATACCAGCCAAAAGTGACGTTATTTTTAAGAGGACGGGTTGACTGATCAGCCAGTTTTGGTCTGGTGATCCACTGCTGGTGAACTGGCTTCCACTGCAGCTATTTTAATGACAAATACAAACAAAATACAAATATTTATTCAGGTAAAGAACCATCCAGCAAGCTGACTATAGTCCTTCACAGACCACACTAAGGTGAACTAACTCTCAAGTGTATCTACACCGAGAAGTGGGTTACACCTCTCCCTGTATATACATATCCCTTCCCGCTTACCAGGTTCTAATTTTGAGGTGTTAAGATCATGATTCAGGTTTACATGTTAGTAAGGAGGACTTTCAATGATCATGGTACTATCACTGATGAGGCGGGAGGCAAGATGGCGGCGGCTGGCCGGGGGGGGGGGGGGCACATAGCGTTTGTTCCATAAATAACCTCGTTGTCACTGAGGCCTCCAAGAAACCACCCGCTACATGGCACGCAACCGGATAATGATGGCCCTCCGGTCTCAGAAGAAGATCCAGAAGCAGCTTTCCTGGACAGTAAACACCATAGTCAAGCAAACAGATTAGAAGCGAAGCGCCGCCAGCGTCTCAAGAGGTAAACCAGAGATCATCGCGGTCTGAGCAACCAGCCAGCCCGTCCTTCTAAGGGCTCCCAACGTCAAGAAAACAGTAAATTTAAAATATCTTTTTACTGACAGTTCCTGCGACAGCGCTGGAACCAATCGCATAGGCTTTTGCCTTTCTATTGGAGACTTTCGGCGTCGTGAAGGCAGGGGGGGGACCTGCTGCTTGGGTAACAGCTTCTCCTCCGTATCAACCTCCTATGCCTACCATACTCCTGACTTACTTCAGGACATGTATGACACTTTCGAGAGCCGCTTCCATTTTTCTAGAACGACAATTTTTTGGCCTTAGGTAACGCCTACGAGCGAAAAGCGACGTTCTTTGTAGCAGGACAAGCTGGGACAACCTCCGCTCAACCAAGGTAGACAGATTCTCTCGGTTAGGAAACCTGCATCATTTCCTACAATGCCAATACCTCATTATACAATGCTCACACACTGGAATGCTGGATTCGAATCCCGGCCGGGACAGAGATGGCTGGGCACGTTTCCTTTCGCCTACTGCACTGTTCACCTAGTAGTAAATTAGGTACCGGGGAGTTAAAGTCAACTGTTGTGGGTTGTATCTTGGGGGAGGGTCAGTAGTAGTTCCACCTTGGATAGATCTCGATATGAGCCTAATTATTATAATTATAATTATTACAAGAATTATAATTATTACAAGAATTATAATTATTATAAAAATTATATTATACGAATTATAATCATTATTAAAATTATAAGAATTATAATTATTATACCAATTATATCATAAGAATTATAAGCCTAACGTATATATTTATAATTATAATAAATGCTAACGCCATAATTTTATTAAATTATATAGCATAATTCCAGTGATAATATACTTTAATTTTATTATATATATATATATATATATATTATTGGAACACATACAGACTTTACAAAGCAGCAGCCTATCATGACCTCTTGGGCCCTAATACATAGACAATATTAGGCTCTCCCTCGACACCAGAAATTACTTAAGAAAAACAATTGTTGGTTCATTAAACAACAGCCCACATTATGTAGTTCAGCGTAAGTCTGCATAAACCTCAATCCCTCTAACCTTGGATCAAAACTACGTAGTTTCCTGTCGTATTAAAGACGTTTGAGTTTTCATATATTGTGGTTTGGTAACGGCCATTGTTGTAATGGGCCCATTATTAAATGAAATTTACTTTAGTTACCGGTGCGAACATTTTCTATGAATTTATCATAGAAAATTATATAGTGTATATGGGGAGACTATATTAATTTTCATACTAGATTCACAACTAATAACATCGCCACCCATTGAATGGAGATACCCATTGAATGGAGATAGAGTGCTAAAAAAGGCATATTACAATTGAATATAACTAGCTCACCACAAATGTCAACTGCTCAGCTTAAAGATTATTGGGACCAAGCTCCTGATCGCATTATGTAAGTCTGTAGTCTTCTAGTTACTAAAAGTACTCTTACCAGAACTGGGGATAGACCGTTGCTGTATTTGTTAACAGAGTCTGTAACTAGTTCAAGATATCTTTTTCACAGGCAATCATACGATGGGTACGGGGTCCACTGCTATTCACAGTATGGGTTTGAGTGTTACTCCCACTCTCAGGATGGGTATGGGGACCACTGCCACTCACAGGATAGGTACGAGATCCACTACCGCTCACAGTATGAACATGGGGTCCACTACAGCTCACAGGATGGGTATGGGTTCCACTACCACTCACAAGATGGGTATGGGGTGTACTACCAAACACAGGATGGGTATGGGATCCACTACGACACACAGGATGGGTACGGGTTCCACTACCACTCACAAGACGGGTATGGTGTCTACTACGACACACAGGATGAGTATGGGTTCCACTACCGCTCACAGGATAGGTATGGGGTCTACTACCACTCACAGGATGGGTATGGGGTCCACTACCGCTCACAGGATGGGTATGGGGTCTACTACCACTCACAGGATGGGTATGGGGTCCACTACCGCTCACAGGATGGGTATGGGGTCTACTACCATACACAGGATGGGCATGGGGTCCACTACCACACAGGATGGGTATGGGGTCTACTACCACACACAGGATGGGTATGGGGTCCACTACCATACACATAAGAGGAATGGGGGTCTACTACCACACACAGGATGGGCATGGGGTCTACTACCATACAGAGGAGAGGTATGGGGTCCACTACCACACACATGATGAGTATTTGGTCCACTACTACACACATGATGAGTATTTGGTCCACTACCACACACATGATGAGTATTTGGTTCACTACCACTCAAACACAGAATGGGTATCAGATGCATAATAATATTGCAAGTAAGTAATTATCAAGACGAAGGCACCAAGCCAGGTAGACTGCGTAGCCCCACCAAGAGACGCAGGATATGGCGTTAAAATATCACTGACGATAACATTGCAAACCACATATCATTACATACAATAATAATTCATTGTGTCGGGGGACAGGCAGCCAGAGTGTATTCATACACGTTAGGCTTCTTAGGCTACAAAATCCGTGGAGAGCTAAGCAAGTTACAGCACTAATGAGCTAATTACATAATTTGTTAACATAAATAAAGCAAGAGTGTCTTCAAAAGTTTGTTAAAACTAACATCAACAGGATCTCAAGAGGTAAGACAGTGAAAGTTTGTTTGTCGAGCCAATTACACACAATTATATGTGGCTTATCATGCATTCCCCCCCCCCCCCTCCCACCCCACCCCACCCCCCGTCCAATAAACCAGTGGGTGGAGATGGAAAAGTTACAAGCACGTGAATAAGCTACAGTTAGCAAACTGGGGATAATTAGCTAAAATTCCTATAGCTCATTTTGAATTAAATGCTTAAAAAAAATTTTGACCCTTTTTTTTCAGGATTGTCTTTAAAATCATTTATTTTTCGCACTCCATCACATAAAGCTACCCATGATGTGCGAATAAATTTGATGACACAGTTTACATTTGATCAGCAGGTAATGAACATCACCAGAGATGTTTATAGCAGAATCTAAGTCGAGCAGCAGTAGTAGTAACATCTAAACGTCTTGCAGATGTTATAGGATGATCCATAGATGTGTGGCTCTTCTTGCATGATAGTGTGATGATAGATGGAACTGCTAGTGTAAACTTCACTTCAGCTCTATCTACAAGGCTTTTTGTTGTAGTTGTTGGCTTATTATTTGTTCCTAATCCTGCTCATAGGCAATGCAAGGTTATAGTCAAGTACTTCATTGAAGGCAAATTCTTTGGCTATATCATGTATTCGGATGCCAGTATGAGATGAATTTCACATGAAATGAACTCTTTTTTTTTAACAATCATTAATAATTTTGTTGAAATTGTGTCTAGCTTCAGACACGAGCATGTTACAATGGTGTCTCCAAGAAACAGCCGGCCCCACCCTCCTCTTTTTAACAGGTGGGAACCATTATGAAGCTCAAAGCTTAAGTGTCTGCAGAGACCTCCATCATAGTAGTGTGGTGCCTTGAGTGCCTCCTCCGGAGAGCTCCTCCAACATAGCGGTGAGAATTTAAGTGACAAAAGTAGAAACGGCCGCACGGTGACCCTCGACCACTACCTTCCTTGCCACTTGGAATGCACTAGGCAGTGATGTGGTGGAGGCTGACTCCATACACAGTTTCAAGTGTAGATATGATAGAGCCCAGTAGGCTCAGGAACCTGTACACCAGTTGATTGACAGTTGAGAGGCGGGACCAAAGAGCCAGAGCTCAACAGCCCCACAAGCACAATTAGGTGAGTACTTGAATCTTCCCAGACTTGTTTGAGGACCCGCGGGGAGTCCCAAGCCTGCAAGGTGCACACAAACGTCAATTAGTGGGGGAAATTTTGTTTTAATATTGCACTCTAAAGATATACCAAGATAGGTCTACAGGTGTCAGAACAATGTATACAAGGAGAATGAAGACCAGACCACACACTAGAAGGTGAAGGGACGACGACGTTTCCGTCCGTCGTGGACCATTCTCAAGTCGATTGTCGACTTGAGAATGGTCCAGGACGGACCGAAACGTCGTAGTCCCTTCACCTTCTAGTGTGTGGTCTGGTCTACATACTTTAGCCACGTTATTGTGACTCATCGCCTGCATAAGGAGAATGAACACTGTAGCAATCCTTAACATAGCTTCTTCAGGACAAAAAGAGAGAACATTAAAAGAAGATTAGTAGTACACGAAGATGGGCAGTTGAAGGATGAAAATAATAATGGCAAGAATAAGGTTGGAGTAAATGAAGACAGATAAGGGCAGGAGATGAAGGAGGAAGACGACATAAAGAAAGCCGCCTTGTCCCCCACGAACTAGAGGGTTCAGTTCCTGAACCGATTATGTGCCTCTGTAATCCTTTACACCACCGCCCACGGGATGGGTATGGGGTGCATAATAAAGAAAGAAATTGAATTGTCCCGCCACTCACCTGGACCACATCACCACCTCCAGCAGGAAGGTCGCCCCACCCACAAGCAGCCCAATCAGTAAAAGAATAAAGGCGCCCTGGAAATAGGAAGAGTTCGTATGCCAGAACTTACACAAGGAATCTTATCATTAGTAAGTGCTTTAGACATGAAGTATATAGTGAAAGTACAGATAATTCTGTAACAAAATTTCCGGCATCCATTTCGTGTTAAGAATATGAACAGATTTTGTCTATAAAATGTCAAATGTAACAGCCACCGCCAGCAATGGTCTCTAGTACACACTCATAAATGTATATGTCACCTGTCGCAGGGCCGAGGAGTGTGTGTGTGTGTGTGTGTGTTACATCAACACACACTAGTTTAATCACCTAAACCAGGTGATTAAACTCTAAATCACCTGGGTTAGGGTGTGTGTTGATGTAACAACTTGGCTGAGTCGTGTCGCAGTTAATAACAACGTTTTGGAAGAGTATTAACATCCACTCTCCGAACATATGTGTAAAGGTGTGATAATAGACTCCACGTTGATTCACTTCTTGGGTAGCGGCAGTAAGGAGGAAGGGAGGAGGGGGATTACTTATGGGGACGATTGGGTAATGGGGGTATCGTGGTAAATAAAGGGATGTCTCTTCAGGGCAGAAGAGTGAGCCAGCTGAAGGATGGAGGGACGCCACCTGGAGGCAGGAGGTAAGCCACCTGGAGGCAGGACGAGAGCCACCTGGAGGCAGGAAGGAAGCCACCTGGAGGCAGGACGAGAGCCACCTGGAGGGAGGAAGGAAGCCACCTGGAGGCAGGAGGTAAGCCACCTGAAGGCAGGGGGAGTAAGCCGCCATAAAGACTCACCTGGACATGATAGAGGCCCAACACCATGGTGTGTGAAGAGCTAGTGTCTGGCCTCGTCGACCCTGGCGCCTGACCCTCCCTGTGGTGCTGTAGCCGCACCGCCTGGAGGGTACAGCAGGAAGGATATATGTCCACTGCCATTCCAGGCGGCAAGGACCACACACAATAGCATTACTGAAATCACGAAAAAGCAATTTATATCGAGAAACGTATAGCTTTTTAAGTAAATTTTTTGTTTATAATAGAGACATTAGAAGCTGGTTGTGTGTGTCAGGCAAGTAATTATAAAAAAAATCTCTAAGCCGGGAAGACTATTTAGAACTATTTGTATCGTAGGATATTCAAAAGGTCCTTATTATCACACAGTGCCAATACAAGAACAAAAAAATAAAGACATAAGGCGAGCAACATCAAATGAATCTGATTCACCAAATATTATATCGAGAGCCAGGTAACCCAAAGGGGACATTTGGGAAGTAAAACTGACGATCATCCTGAAAATCAGGACACTCAAGGAGGCGCTGCACGGCTGTAAGAGGGACAATACTGTCCGGACAATATCAGGGCGTTGTGCCATTAAGTGTCCAAGAGTTAAGCGTGCGTGGACGATACGCAACGTCTACACACTATATTTTTATAAAACTGTAATATCAATATATGTATAGGTTAAGTACTAATTGTAATTAAGAAGCAATAAGATGCTTATCTTAACATACTAAGAAGGTTAGGTTAGGTCGGTGTTTTCTATTCAGCTTTTCAAGGTAAACTAAAATATTCACAATAAATTAGTATGCCACATATGCACTCATTAATAAGCCAATATTGACTATAAGGATTCTACTAAATTCTACTAAATCTACACAATTCTACTAAAGACGAGAAACAGCCATTACTGGGTTTCGACCACCACAGGACGTGATGAGTTTACAGACTCCTGAGCCAAAAGTCCAACCACTTGGGCTGGACGGAAGAACGACGATCTCGCTTCATGGAGGTCGGTGTACAATCGCCCGACCGTCGGGCGATTGTACACCGTTGTACACAAATTGTACACAAGTTGTTGGGCATCATTCCTTTCCCCTCATCGTCCCATCCCAAATCCTTATCCACTGGGAAGGCTCAAATTGCTAATACTAGGAACAGAACATTCAGGGGCGTCTGCACATGGCCACCACACACATGGGTGACAACTTTTGGTCCTGCTTCTACCCCCACCAGGCAGTCCAAGGACCTGCTAATAGATTTTGTCGGGGTCAACGAAAGCACTTTCTCCCCACCATCGTAGTAGCTGCCAGAGAGAAATGTTTTCAAAGCCAAAATACAAAATTTCCCTTATATAATTAACAAAAATGTCAGCATTCGTATTTTCGACTATCAGGTACCTGTTTTTTCCCCATAACCAACCCAAGTAATCTATAGATTAGGGTACATGAACTTACTGAATACTTTGATATCTCTTAACTCTTTTTAATAATTATACACAATGTTTCTAAACACTGGTCCCAAATATTGAGCAAAAATTTCATGATTTTTTTCAAACTGTTTCGACTAAGTAATCCTCAGCCGAAGACTGTAACCCCCCCTCCTATCCTACCCCCCAGTCCAGCTGGAAATTATGAAACAATGACTTTTACAGTTCTAGAAACTCAATGACATGAAATAAATTCCTAAAAGGTCATATTGCCTCAAAGGCCTATTCTTCCTTGACATCAAGTGCAGGTGTTTTGACAGCAGGATGCCAGATGAACATGCTGGCAGGCGGCAGGATGCAGGGCATCATGCACATTGCATTAAGACTGGCACTGATTGCATTAAGATTGGCACTGTTGCCACCCTCATACCAGACCACCGCACGCACACGAGTGCATGCCCTCTCCATGGCACCTAATTGCTGCGTGACATCGCAGCTGCCGGAAATCATCTAGCATGAACAAATCCACAAGGGCCGTGCATGACGAGGGTTCGAACCTACGTCCGAGAGAATCCGAAACTCTACCTTCATCGACTGAGCTACGACATGGGTAAAAGAATTGCAACACAACAATTCATCTTGGAGAGGTCTCATACCACAAGTGAACACCGACAGAGTTCCTGGTGAACACTAGGCACAATACACCGAGAACAGGTAAAGAATATAGCTGTAGCTCTGATCTTGTTTCGCCAGGTTTACTGCTTATAATCTTAAGTGGCTGGCTTCCCGTATTCCCAGACACTCACCAGAGCGCAGGTTTTTCTCTCGACCAACACTTAAGCAGCGATTATAGGGGCCTACACAACACCTCTACAGTGACAACGGTAGACAGCAACGGGACTACCAACAAACACCTTCCCCCATTGTAAGGGTATGCGCTATAGCCCTTCATAGTTGTTATAATAAGTATAAAAACTACAGGATTATATACAGTTCTTGTATATATATATATATATATATATATATATATATATATATATATATATATATATATATATATATATATATATATATATATATATATATATATATATATATCAAAATCTCGTCTACTATTATAGTCTATTTTTTCCTTGATGTTCCTGAAGGTAATTGGCGTTCTATTAATTTACGGTTTGTTTAAATGATACTCGGTTCCCTCTGTTTTAATTGTGCAGGCTTCCAACCTTCCCTTGTCAACTGACAGGTGTATTTAAAACATTTCAATTGTTATTTAAAGTCTGTTTAGGTCTTCTTGCATAGATCTCTTTACAATCTCATTTTAACTGAATGCCCACGTCCCTATTTTACCGATATCGGCAAATTTAATATTTTTATTACTGTATCTAGGTGCAAATATATATATATTTATTTATATTGTTACATATAACATATATATATCTATACTAACAAGTTCAATACCCTGACAACATGGCTACCTGACTGTTAAAAGTCATTGGTAGCCTTAGGCTAATTCTTCCAATGACCCAACAGCAACTCTGTACTCTAGTCTGTGCCGTGAGAGTAATTACCAATGGATGAGCTAAGTCAGCATGATAACATTGAACAATACAAGTTACAACGAGGTCTCAGAGGGGCAAGTGACCACGCCCCCCTCCCCCCCCCCCCCAGCTTGCGACATCCTAACAATTTATCCACAAATTTGCTTGTCCATTTTAAAGAATGAAAAACAATTTTTATTTATATTACTTCTAAGCTGCATCACTTATGAACCCATTTCTGCCCTTGTGTGGCAGTGCACAGTAGAAAGTTGTTTTCACATATCCATACATTAAAACATTGATTGTAACCATGATATATATATGTGCTTCAGCCTACAGTTTAGACCTATTGTCTTGTGTATGACCCTCTGTCCTGCGTAACAGTGAATACCAGCATTATCCTCACTTTAATAAGACTATCAAAATCCTCAGATTAGGCAAAATTGTAATTAATTTTGTCAATAAAGATGTTAATAATAATTCCCAGCTTTGCCTCCTTACCTGATCCAGAAGGTCCCGGAGCCACTGGTGAACCAGGCCAGCCTCCACCACCCTAGCCACCACGACGTTGAACCGCGGAGTGTACACGGAGAACCGAGGCATTCCCAGCCCGACCCTAATCGTTCAAGTATCATTTTAAATAACATAAATTTTAAATAACATAAAACATCATTTTTAAATAACATAATAACATTGTCCCAGCTGTGTCTGGGTACAAGTGACAGGATGAACAACCCAGCGGGTTTTCTTCCTATTGGGGAGTGTTGTACATGCTGCTATGGCAGTGTGTCCACTCACAAGATGAGTGGCGCTGCCCAATAAACTCGCCCCTCGGGGCAAAATTAAAATTAAATTATATCAAAGTAAACACACACTTTTAAAAAATATATATAAAGTATACAAATACATCAATAAATACAATATATATAAAACATAATCAGAATGATGAATTTAAATGTGATAATTAAAATTTGCTAGGAATAATTTGGGACAGTTAATAGGTCGTTATTAAAACATAACAAGACAAAAATCATTTCATGTAAAATAAATGTTGTATTTCATTATTTTTAATGTGACATATATATGTATATTGAAACAATCTTATAGGGATATGTGGAATCAATCGAAACCAAACATTTTTGATAGGCTTCCAAATGTAAACATGAGGAAACATTTCACGTAACCGAGAAGCGAGATGTGCAAAAAACGCCCCTAGCCACACCTCACATCCCCAGCCACACCACACATCCCCCAGCCACACCATCTCAGGCCCCCAGCCACACCACACGCCCCCAGCCACACCTCCTCACCTGAAGGGCACGAAGCACTCCCTGGCGACGTGGAGCTTCGTCTCTCCGAAGGCGTCGGTGAAGTTGCTGGCGACAAGGTAGCGGAGGAAGGTGCCGGAGTTCATGAAGGCGAAGCTGCCGTCCAGCACCCTGGCCACGCCTTCCTCGATCCCCTTCACGTACTGGAACCCCGCCGCCACCTTTCGCGAGATCGGGTCGATGGAACTGCTGCATGTGAGAGAGAGAGAGAGAGAGAGACAAGAGACAAGACACAGAGAGATAAGTGAGAGAGACAGAAACAGACACACACATAAACAAGCTATACCATAATCACTAAACACTAAGCAACTCGCTACACGTTCAAACTAACCAAAACACAAGGTCACTTTCATGCAATAATATAATCAATATAATACGGTATAATAGTCGTTAGGTATTCCCACACAGTATTAACGAACAACCATTACGTGTTGATGGCTGAGAAAAAGAGACAAGAAATCTCTACAAACAGTCCAACCACACCATTACAACACCGTCCACTACAACAACCACACCATTACAACACCGTCCACTACAACAACCACACCATTACAACACAGCCCACTACAACAACCAAACCATTACAACACAGCCCACTACAACAACCAAACACTCTCCTTCAACAATGGGCATTAACATCAAGCTTTCACTCACTTCCAATTAACATTCAGAATGAACTTACTGGCACTCTCTCTCCAACAGTCATCAAAGAATCAGTCTTGCATGTACAGATGTTGACGTGTTAGATCTTAATGATGTAACCAATTAGGCGTTTAATGATGTCCTAATGAAGGGTAAAACCAGCTACTCCTGGCAAGGACAGTATTACACACAGGTTATTGAGATTTAGTCTCACATGTACCAGGTAATCCACTTTCAGTGTTATACAGAATGAGTTTAAGTGAAGGAGTATTACCTGATGCTTGGACAGTGTGTGTCATTGTTCCTATCCCCAAACCACATTTAGATAATTATAGACCCATGTCTCTAACATGGTATATTTGTAAAATGGTTGAACGCATTGTCCTTAACTCATATATCGTTTACAGGGGCACATGTCACCCCAACTGTTTGGATTTATGCCTGGGCTCAGTACACAACACTGTTTTGCTGATTCTTCGCTCATACTGAAGCTTCCCCTCAAACAGTATTCGTCGATCTAGCAGCAGACTTCTGGAGTCATATTAGAGTCATACAATTATACTAGAGCAGCTTGATGAGCTATGACCACAAGGTAAGTGACTGAAATGGATAAAGGATTTTTTGTCCAATAGAAAAGCATATGTTTTGTTTAATGGTGTTAAAAGCAGAAGGTAAACAGTTTGAACTTTGAACTCCACAAGGAGAAGGAGGAGTCCTCAGGTCTTTGCAGTTCAACGTTCTGATGCATAAACTTATTAAGAGCTTCAGTAACTGAACACCACAGCTCCATGCACAGTAACTGAACACCACAGCTCCATGCACAGTAACTGAACATTACAACTCCATGCACAGTAACTGAACACCACAGCTCCATGCACAGTAACTGAACATCACAGCTCCATGCACAGTAACTGAACATCACAGCTCCATGCACAGTAACTGAACATCACAGCTCCATGCACAGTAACTGAACATCACAGCTCCATGCACAGTAACTGAACATCACAGCACCATGCACAGTAACTGAACATCACAGCACCATGCACAGTAACTGAACACCACAGCACCATGCACAGTAACTGAACACCACAGCTCCATGCACAGTAACTGAACATTACAACTCCATGCACAGTAACTGAACATTACAGCACCATGCACAGTAACTAAACATTACAGCACCATGCACAGTAACTGAACATTACAGCACCATGCACAGTAACTGAACACCACAGCACCATGCACAGTAACTGAACATTACAGCACCATGCACAGTAACTGAACACCACAGCACCATGCACAGTAACTGAACACCACAGCTCCATGCACAGTAACTGAACATTACAACTCCATGCACAGTAACTGAACACCACAGCTCCATGCACAGTAACTGAACATCACAGCTCCATGCACAGTAACTGAACATTACAGCACCATGCACAGTAACTGAACATTACAGCACCATGCACAGTAACTGAACACCACAGCTCCATGCACAGTAACTGAACATTACAGCACCATGCACAGTAACTGAACATTACAGCACCATGCACAGTAACTGAACATTACAGCACCATGCACAGTAACTGAACACCACAGCACCATGCACAGTAACTGAACATTACAGCACCATTCACAGTAACTGAACACCACAGCACCATGCACAGTAACTGAACACCACAGCTGTACCCATGTTGGACCACCACCCATGCCAGCTCCTCCCACGTGGATGAGGAACTCAACACCTCGATAGATTGACAGACAGACAAATCTTCGTGCAGATAACTGTAGAAGGTGTGGGCCGAGGTGATGATAACAGCGTTTCTAAACAATGCTCCCAAGAGGCAGATCTGAACTATGGAAGCGATATAAAATCACTAAAACGTGTACAGAGAAAGATGACAAAGTTGACCACATGAATTAGAAACTTGTATTATGAAGAGAGAAGCCCAATTTCGAGTCCCTGAAGGGGGGGGGGGCAAGGATTGAGATGGAACAAGAGTGAAGTATGCAAATTGATGAAGGGGAAATACCAGAGGAAATATTAGTTATATGACATTAATACCAACACAAAAAGCAGAACACGGAACAATAAATATAAGTTGGAAAAAAATATTAGATTGAGAAAGAACGTTGGGAAGTACTGATTAGGGAAGAGGGTTGTAGATTTTGGAGCAAATTATTGGGTAATATAATAGACCTGGAACCGCTGGATTGTGTCTATCGTTGGTTAGTTATTGGGTGAATGAGTTTGGTTGGGTATAGATATGAGCTGCCTCGCATGGGTCAATAGTCCTGAAGTTTATTCTATTCTTATGTTAAGATGGACCGTCTCCCAGGGTGCTGCCTCCCAGGGTGCTGCCTCCCAGGGTGCAGCCTCTTAGGGTGCAGCCTCCCAGGGTGCAGCCTCTTAGGGTGCAGCCTCCCAGGGTGCAGCCTCCCAGGGTGCCGCCTCCCAGGGTGTCGAGGAGCGGGCCGCCGGTGCTGGCGTGGGCGTCATACTGCTGTAGGACGCGAAGGATAATTACCATGATCAGTGGGCATCCTGAGTGGCCTCTGTGCCTCCTGCCCTGGCGACAGATGCTCTGCCCCCCCGGGCCATTATCGCAGACAAGGATGCACTAGTCTACATTAATGACTTATATACATATATCCCGGATGGGAGGTACATTTCCCACCAGTGGCTTCAGCCTGCGTACCTGCGAACTGTGGCTCACAGTTGTGAGCCACAGTTCGGCTGCGGCTCACAACTGTGAATATAAGTGTTTCTTATATTCACAGTTGTAAGTGTTTCCCGTGGGATGGAGGCGGGTAGCAGCTTCTGGTGTTACACTTGGAATGATTGCCACTCTCAAACCTTTTCTTTTTTCTCTTGATTCCTGTAGTTGCCTTTCCACCTTATGGGGAAGATACCTTCTGGTCTCCTGTCTATCGTTCCCATCTTGGTCCCCTTATATTTGTTGGAATTGGAGTCTAGTAATCATTTGTTTTCCCTTTCCTGTAGTTGCCAACGTCTTCCTGTAATTGTCAGTAGCTCCTCGGGGTTTTAGATGAATATCAAATGGATTTAAACTATTTCACAAAGATAGAAATATTAGACAAGGCGGGGAAAGTAGCCATATATTAGGGATGATTTGAGATGCAATCTCAAAGAGGGAATCAAAACTGAGCTACACAGTTGCCACACACACACACACAGAACCACACACACAAAGCCACACACACACAGAACCACACACACACAGAACCACACACACAAAGCCACACACACACACAGAACCACACACACAAAGCCACACACACACAGAACCACACACACAAAGCCACACACACACACAGAACCACACACACAAAGCCACACACACACACAGAACCACACACACAAAGCCACACACACACACAGAACCACACACACAAAGCCACACACACAGAGCCACATTATTACCCTGATTCGTCCTAAGGTACAACTTAGGAATTCGTCCTAAGGTACAACTTAGGAATTCGTCCTAAGGTACAACTTAGGAATTCTTCCTAAGGTACAACTTAGGAATTCGTCCTAAGGTACAACTTAGGAATTCGTCCTAAGGTACAACTTAGGAATTCGTCCTAAGGTACAACTTCCTATGGAGATTTTTGATGGGAACGACAGCTGAGTAGTGGAGTTACAAGACCTTTAATGCGTGACGGCCAACGCCATGACCACTACCTGAGAGATTATGCCAATTTAAGAGACAACGGTAATACGAGTTAAAATAATAAACCTCACATTGTTTCAGTTAGTAAAACACTATTTGTCAAATACTGTTCTTAAAAGCTGACCCCCCCCCCCCCAATTTGTACCCGCAAAATATTGTAAGTTAAGGAGATGATGAACGTTAATCTTTTTGTTTGAGAAGCCGTTCACTTGAGACAGTTAAGCAAGTCCCAACTGTGTCTTGGTACAAGTGACAGGATTAACAACCCAGCGGGTTTTCTTCCTATTGGGGGGTGTTGTGAATGCTGCTATGGCGGTGTGTCCACTTATAGGATGAGTGACGCTGCCAAATACTGTCACCATAGGGAGTGTGTGCACTCACAGGATGAGTGACGCTGCCTAATATTGTCACCATAGGGGTGTGTTCACTCACAGGATAAGTGACGCTGCCTAATACTGTCACCATAGGGGTGTGTCCACTCGCAGGATGAGTGACGCTGCCTAATATTGTCACCATAGGGGTGTGTCCACTCACAGGATGAGTGACGCTGCCAAATAAACTCGACCTTTGGGACAAAAAAATATAAAAATAGTATGAGAGCGGAATCCAGAGTATGACCCAGGCCATCGAGGGTTACCTGAACCACTCCTCCCAGCCTCCAGTGTCCCTGACGCCCCAGCGGAGGCCGGAGTGGAGGAGCTGCTCGAGGGTGTCGACGGGGGCTGCAGGCAGCGGCACCATCAAGAAAGCTATCAGCGCCGACTTGTAGACGCTGGAGATGACCGTAGCTGCCACCCAGCTGGTCACCACCACCACACGGAGCCCCGACGACACGGGCACCAGCTGACACGGCTGCGCCTGCGTCAGGAAGAGGCCCACCGCGTACCAGACGGCGTTGTCCAACCGCAGGAACCATGTTCCTGGCTCCAGCACGCCCGCCAGACGCACCACCGGAGGCACCGCGGCCATCATGCCCACGAGGGCGCACCACACACTCGCCTGAAATAACAAAAGATACGTAAGGAAGGAGGAGGAGGAGCCATGATCACCACATCTTTCCATCAACTTCTGTTCTTCATTTGTTCCACCACTTTCTTCTTCCTCCCGTCCTCCCTCTCAGCTCCCCTTCCCTCACTTTTCCTTCCCTCATTACTTCCCTCTTCACTCACTCACACCAAGCGCACGCCGACATCGCTGTCATGTGTGTGGGCGATGAGGCATTTCCTTTGTTTTAACCTCTCCTTCCTTCTTTCAGCTTCCTCGTTGCTTATAGATTCAGCTACTCGGAACATGTTCCAAGTAGCACGGGCTATGGTGAGCCCGTAGTGGACTTAACCTGGCACAGGAGCGGTGCCTCAGCTTCCTTTGTTGTCGTTTCAGATTTAGCTACTCGGAACATGTTCCAAGTAGCACGGGCTATGGTGAGCCCGTAGTGAACTTACCTGGCACAGGAGCCGTGCCTCAGCTTCCGTTGTTGTTGTGTTAGATTTAGCTACTCAGAACGAAGTGTCCATGTAGCACGGGCTATGGTGAGCCCGTAAACTCTCCTCTTCCTCCTTCAGTTGTACACCTCAGCGTCACACCCCCTCACCTGGAAGGGCGAGGTGACGGCTGTGTACTGAGCGTCACCGGGTCGCGGCTTCGGGGTGACGAAGCAAGTGTAGTCGATGTTGTAGGGGCGGGTCATGTCCATGATCTTGAGGCGGTCTGCGGTGATGAAGTAGTTCGCGAACGACACTTCTGTTTCCCCTCGTACCGTCTCTCCGACCGCTCCTGTCAAGCAGTGTGCATGGTAGGCAAGCAACAGTGTTGAGCAGGTAGGTGTGTGTGTGTGTGTGTGTGTGTAATTATCTAAGTGTAGTTACAGGATGAGAGCTACGCTCGTGGTGTCCCGTCTTCCCAGCACTCTTTGTCATATAACGCTTTGAAACTACTGACGGTCTTGGCCTCCACCACCTTCTCACCTAACTTGTTCCAACCGTCTACCACTCAAAAAACACCAGCCACACACCTTACCACCCAGCCACCATAGAGTTGTGTGTGTGTGTGTGTGTGTGTGTGTGTGTGTGTGTGTGTGTGTGTGTGTGTGTGTGTGTGTGTGTGTGTGTGTGTGTGTGTGTGTGTGTGTGTGTATAGAAGCGAACACAAGTGTTGAACAGAATCAGCGCAATACAAGTCTACAACGTCATAACATATTTATATATATAATTAGGTGAACGTTTTGCGAAGACATAAATAATTAGCAAGTGATATTAAGCCATAAATAAACACTACTCAGAACACCAAAAGCGTCCGGCCAAATATTTACCTCAACATCCTGATATAACCAACGCACTCCAAGTTAACCAAAAAAACAAAAAATCATCATGATCTACGCTGAACATCCCACGACACATTTAAACCACACAAAAATAATAACCTTGAAGATAACAGGTATTTATTGGAGTATGATAACAGGTATTTATTGGAGTATATTAAATATCCCGGTGGTATATTGAAAAACAGAAAGCTAGCAGGTATTGTGAGTTATTATTAAACGTGACTAGCTGTTGCAGACTCACTCACTTGGCCTCAGAGGCGACAACTGTTCTGGCGTCAAGAAGTGTTATAACAAGTGTGTATGTAAGTACTAATGGATGTAATGGAAGAAGTTGGCTAGCGTGTGATTTGAAGCCTCATGCGTGTTACATATAGAATCAGTTCGTCAATATCTGTCATTGTGATGACGTGTTATATATATAAACAGTTGGGGGGATATATATATATTCATGAATTACGGGCTATTCATGTCCGTGCCACCTCCTGGTTGGCTTAATCTTAATCAATCAATCGATCTATTCATGAACACGGGTACAGGGGAGCGGAGCCGGCGGCGGCAGCCAGGCTGGGCGGGAAGGAAGCCATTGTCCCAGCCGTTCACAAGCCTATCTTGGCCCGCGTAAAACCACACCAAAACTATATCTTCATCTCTTCCAGGTCTTTAGGGGTATTATCATCGAAGCCTCGCCCAATAGATACCCGTAGATACATACTCTGCCTCCTATTACCCGTCTATCAGGTTCAAGTATGTTTATTGAGATATGAAAATACATTTCAAAGGGATAGAATATCTTAGGCTATTTCTACCCACCTCTTTCCCCCCTGTCTATCTATCTACTGAGATAAAGTACTGTCTGTTATACCCCTTTGACTCACCTTTCCCATGATTCCTCATGGCCTCCTGAGCCCCTCATAACACTCACAGTGACATGTTTAGGAACTTTTATGTTAGAATACGAAGCAACGCGTCTTTATTAATTCACAAGTATTGGCGTGTCTGGAGTCTGGCCGGTTGTATTATATTGTATTCTGTATGGAGGTTTGTATTGTATTTGTGTATATTTAAGTAAATTGACGCGTTGGGATTCGGGCAGTCAGATGCTGCTTAATAGAAGTGTAACACTATTCACGGTTATGATTCAATGTCAATGAGTTCTGCCACTTGAGGGAGATAAGATAAGATTGGGTAAAATTTTAGACACAGGCCGTTGACTTGAAGTAATTGTGTACAATCACCTAGTTGTGCTTGCGGGGGTTGAGCTCTGCTCTTTCGGCCCGCCTCTTTCATAGGGTGAAAGAAACTCAGCTCATCGTTTCGCGCCGGCGCCCGGGATCGAACCCGGGACCACAGGATCACGTGCCCAGCGTGCTGTCCGCTCGGCCACCGGCTCCGTGTACTCACCTAATTGTGTTTGCGGGGGTTGAGCTTTGTCTCTTTGGTCCCGCCTTTCAACTATCAATCAACTGGTGTACAGATTCCTGAGCCTACTGGGCTCTTATCATATTTCTATTGTGTGTGTGTATTCACCTAGTTGTGCTTGCGGGGGTTGAGCTCTGGCTCTTTGAGCCTATTGGGGTCTATCATACCTACACTTAAAACTGTGTATGGAGTCAGCCTCCACCACATCACTTCCTAATGCATTCCATTTGTCAACCAAATGGAATCGAATACACACACACACACACAGTGTGTGTGTGTGTGTGTGTGTGTGTGTGTGTGTGTGTGTGTGTGTGTGTGTGTGTGTGTGTGTGTGTGTGTGTGTGTGTGTGTGTGTATGTGTGTGTGTGTGTGTATGTGTGTGTATGTGTGTGTGCGCGCGCAATTCTTACAGTTTATGCTTACAATCCTTTCACATTCCTATGCAACTCAAAATTCATTCACTATTCCGTCATTACACCCTGACACGCCTCTACCCTTCCCCGTCACTCTCTCTCCTCTTCCCGGCTTCCTCTCACCTGTCCAGCTGCCATTCGCCAGCCGGCTGCCCCATTTCTCGCCATCTGCAGGCTGGTGGATCTCCAGGGTGAAGTTGAGGGCGGAGGCCAGCGTCTGGAGAAGCCTGATCTCCAGCCCGTCGTAGGTCGCCCTCCCGCCCGGCCCACGCTCCAAGATGGTGAATGGCCGGTAATCAAAGGTTGTCGCGCGGAACTGGGTCGAGTCATGAGAGTGAGTGAGAGTGAGAGTGAGAGAGAGAGAGAGAGAGAGAGAGAGAGAGAGAGAGAGAGAGAGAGAGAGAGAGAGAGAGAGAGAGAGAGAGAGAGAGAGAGAGAGAGAGAGAGAGAGAGAGAGAAAAAAAAAACTACCGCTCAGGATGAGTAAGGGGTGCACAATAAACTACCACTCACAGGATGAGTATGGGGTGCACAATAAACTACCACTCACAGGATGAGTATGGGGTGCACAATAAACTACCACTCACAGGATGAGTATGGGGTGCACAATAAACTATCGCTCACAGGATGAGTATGGGGTGCACAATAAACTATCGCTCACAGGATGAGTATGGGGTGCACAATAAACTACCGCTCACAGGATGAGTATGGGGTGCACAATAAACTACCACTCACAGGATGAGTATGGGGTGCACAATAAACTACCACTCACAGAATGAGTATGGGGTGCACAATAAACTACCACTCACAGAATGAGTATGGGGTGCACAATAAACTACCACTCACAGAATGAGTATGGGGTGCACAATAAACTACCACTCACAGAATGAGTATGGGGTGCACAATAAACTACCACTCACAGGATGAGTATGGGGTGCACAATAAACTACCACTCACAGAATGAGTATGGGGTGCACAATAAACTACCACTCACAGAATGAGTATGGGGTGCACAATAAACTACCGCTCACAGGATGAGTATGCGGTGCACAATAAACTACCGCTCACAGGATGAGTATGGGGTGCACAATAAACTACCACTCACAGGATGAGTATGGGGTGCACAATAAACTACCGCTCACAGAATGAGTATGGGGTGCACAATAAACTACCACTCACAGAATGAGTATGGGGTGCACAATAAACTACCACTCACAGAATGAGTATGGGGTGCACAATAAACTACCGCTCACAGAATGAGAATGGGGTGCACAATAAACTACCACTCACAGAATGAGTATGGGGTGCACAATAAACTATCACTCACAGAATGAGTATGGGGTGCACAATAAACTATCACTCACAAAATGAGTATGGGGTGCACAATAAACTACCACTCACAGAATGAGAATGAAATGAGCAATAAAGTAGCCATCACTCACAGCAACAATCAATTATTTTCCTTCAGTAAATTACTTTACTGTGGCCCAAAACCACAACTAAGTACATTATTGAATATATAAATCAGAATGCAAAAATAACAAATTCGGAAAAAATAAAGGAAAAAACTTGAATTCTCTCCAAACTTTACCGTGAACCCGTGGAAGTGAGCGAGCTTCCTGGGAAACCACTGGACGCCGCCAAAGTTCCTCCCATGTGGCCACGTGCCCAAGTTCCACCCACGTGGCCACGTGCCCAAGTTCGTTAAGGAAATACGCTGTTGGGCCAGGAAGAAGAGGTGGGTATACAGCGTCAGCGCCACTTGGCCGCCAGCGGCAGAGGATGTAACTAACAGCACGTTCGGGATCTTGTTGATCGGAGACGCCTGTAAGGTAGTATTGATCTCTTGATATGGCTGCGTTTAATGAACTCTTTTTAATGAACATATCATCATGCTGGACAAGACCTACGTGAAACAGTATCCATACAAAGGAGATTTTTTGAAACTCTTGCTACGTGCATCAGTCATGTTGTTTACATTGGATATTACAACATTCCTAGTATCTGAACAAATCCACAAGGGTCGTAATGAGGATTCGAACCTACGCATGGGATGTTCCTAGCGGCGCCTTCACAGTTGACTAAGGCGCAGCTGGGAACATCCCTTGCGTCGGTTCGAACCCTCATCACGGCCCTTGTGGATTTGTTCATTTGATATATCACGCTATTGTGATTTCTGCGTGTATTCCTAGTATCTATTTTGCATGTTTCGTTTGTTCTTGTCACCACATTTATTGTGTGCGGGGTGGATAGATATTGTTTATTGTTCCACAGCCTGGTTGATCAGTCCAGCAACCAGGAGGCCTGGTCGACGACCGGGCCGCGGGGACGCTAAGCCCCGGAAGCACCTCAAGGTATCCTCAAGGTATTATGTTGAGTCTATTTTCACTTTTAACTCTTATACATCGGCTCACTTCCCTATAGAAATGTAATGACATTAGATGTTTTTTCTATAAATCTCAATAGTCATCAGGATTTGACATCTCTTTGGCTATTATTATCTAATACAACGAGTAAACAATGTTATTGTCCATAAAAGATAATTATTTAGAAGTACTTGGGAGCTGTGGCAAGCAGTGAGCTCACAAAATGTTGTTCTACAAAATATTAAGTCAGAGATAATTTTTTTGTCTGTATTTTCATGTTGTTTAATTTACACAAATGTACTTTGTTCTCTGGGTCATCATTCCTTGTACGGAACACGTAAATTAAGATGTGACTATCCAAATTAAGAAAACATCACTATCAGAATTTAATTCATTATATATTATGTATATCCAAGGAAGTACAGTTTAAGAAAGTTTTTAATATTTAAAAAATTTTTTAACTTATAATATGCAAACAGGTTTATACAAGCAAATCGATTCTTATAAAAATTGCGCATAGTAGTGATCCACAGCCAAGATAATTGCGCATTCTAAGGGCTAGCTCTAAGCTCTGATAACTAACTTGGTTCCTCTTCCTTTTTAAGGAAATTACAATAATTCAATAAACCAATACGATATATTAAGAACTTTAATGTAAATTGTGTCTGATCAAAGAGACCGCTTAGAACCCAAGACGAAATAGTCAGTATAGAACCATTTATCAGTTGAGAAATATTGATATACGTATGCAAGTGCAGGGTGTTTAGAAATTATACAGGTAATCCCCTCCCCCTTCCGGGTCTATCCCTTGGACTGGTTGGTACAGCGAGCCTATAGTTCCTTCACGACATCCTAGAAACCTAGCTCCTATTCTAACTATCCTTTTCATCCTCGTATCTACTGTAGTCTCATCCATCCTCGTATCCTAGCGCCTATAGTCCCACTATTCCTTCCATCGTCACAACTTCCTGTAAGCTCACCTGCAGGAAGGCGAGGACACCGTCGGGGCGAAGGTGTGTAACTAAAACAAACTTGGCGTGAAGATCGAGGCTGTCCTGGTGGAGGGCGTCAAGCAGCTGGAGTAGTCTGTGCGGGTCGGTGACCAGGAACAGGTAGTGGGTGCAGGTTTCTTGCCCCACCCTCAGGTACTGGCTAGCCAGGAGCGGCCCACCGTCTTCCTGTGAGACACACAGTGATCACTCTGTAAATACTATCTGAGTACTGGAACACTTGATGATATACTGGACTTTTATACCCAATATTGACTGTGTAAGGCATCGGCTATGTAATATGTGTGATTTAACTAAGGCTTGAGATTATGAAAGCATTAAACACCCTTTGTGATTAACAATACACTAGGGTGTATTTCAACTTTTTGGTTAGGGAAATATTTGATGGTATGGTAAATACAGGCGTCATTAGGCTCATCGCAGCGCTTAATTTAATACCAATCTTAAGTTTGAATAAATATAAACTGCACTTTTACCATATAATCCAAGTTGCGGTGATTAACAATGCCACCCATCTTAAAAAAAATCAAGAGGCCATCAAAATAGCAAATAACACATTTAAAAAGATATAAACAAATGGAAGGAGAGGTATATTTAGGTGAGGATGATAGGCTGGTGATGAAGGCGCGTGTAATAGTGGGAGGTTGAGCCCTAAACGAGTCTCAAAGCGTTGATAGAGTTCCAGCCGAACAGACAAGTGACCTACAACCAGGGAAATGACTACGGACTTGCTGGCCTTGACCCAGTGCCATCCCGGGACGCTGTTTATATGGTGACATTTTATTCAAACAGCCGACTGGATTACATACACCCTTAAAGCCAAGCATTAGTGGATTTAATGAGGTTTGTAATGTTTCATGTTGATATAAAATGTAAGAAAATTAAAAATGCAATAATTATGCTACTTTCTGAATACATTTTTTGTGTGTATATAGGCAGGCAAGAGGGTTACTCAGTAGACAAAATATTGAAGTTCTTGCGAGACAGGATCACGTATAACATTTGGGGTTGACGGCTCAAGCTTTATGATGATATGGAAAATTGGTTTACTGAGAATTATATAAAATATATATAAATGGAGCTAAAAATTTATATATATAAATTATACTGTATATTATTTAATAAAGATAAAAAATAACAGCCGACTGAATGACCCTTTGAGTTATATCAACCAAACAGCAAGTGTATAGAGATAAACATGCATCAAATAATAAACAATTATTTTCAAAGGTCAGCGTTGGTAATACAATAATAACACCAATCTTCAATAAATACAAATTAAATTAAACTTAACCAGAATTTCGTCCAGTCTTTTAAAAATATATAACCTCTTGATACACCTCACACGAGTCTACGGCGAATATGTTAAGAACAAATTTTGAATTATTAAGCTCAAATAAACCAACGAAGGAGAGGAAGACGTAAGCTGTTGGAGACACTAGGCTGCTGGAGAGGTAACGAGCAATGCTATTGATTGATTGATGAAGATTAAGCCACCCAAAAGGTAGCACGGGCATGAATAGCCCGTAAGTGGTGGCCCTTTTGAGCCATTACCAGTATCAATAGATGATACTGGAGATCTGTGGGGGTGCGACTGCACCCTGCGTGAAGAGAGATGTCTCCCGTGTGGAGCAATGCTAACGGCGTTGATTACTTTATAATAGTGCCGCTGCGCACATTACAGGGTTAAGGAGTGTGTGTGTATACACCAACTGCAAATGTCTGAAACAGCAAAATAAATAAATAAAATACGTTTAATAGGATATAACGCTCAACAGACACAAAATCTGTTTATTTCAATGTGCTTAATTTTGTATATAAATATTTAAAAGCTCAAAATTATAACAAGCGCAGACTTTTAAGATAAAGGATTGAAACAACAAGCAGCAGACTTTAAAAACATGCTTGCGAACACGGCTTTATCAAGTTGCAGGAGGGTGAAGCAGGCGGCCAAGGTATACGAACGACGCAGTTGACCTCGGGTTTTAATGTTCCTTTAGGATAAACTCTTGAATATTGAGCAAAATGACACATTGTTGCTGATGTTGGAACCCCGAACACCTGCTTTTAAGACTTGCAGCGAAAAGCAACTATTTTGTTCTCTTTACTAAATAATATACAATATAAATATCATATATTCATCAATTTATAAGGGAATATAAATTGTATATAGTTTCTATAATTCTCAGTAAACAAATTTTCCAAACTCATTCATTAAACAACCAACCGAGTCATCTTCACGGTTAAAGAAATTAACAAATTATACAAATTACGTATGTTAATCAATTCAAAACATGGCTTATAAATTCAGCAAGGTGTGCCACGGGTTCAGATCCAATGTCGTATAAGTCTGCAGGGTTCAATCTTCGAGACCGATGTCAAGGCTCTATGTAAAGTGAATTTGCATTGCGCCCATGTTTGCATATTAACCCAAGAAAATACAGCGCGCAGGTGCAATAATAAGTAGCTTTTATGATTATATGCAACACGCAGCTTCATATGGCTCCTCCATATAAGCAACATTCTCCTCTTGAATGGGTACTGTTGCATCACGGAGACCACAGCCTAATGGAGTTCATCGTACCTGGAACATGTACCCGCAACATTCTCCAGTTGAACCGCCCGCAATATTCTCTATATACATTATCCAGTTGAATGTGTGTTGTTGCATCGCGGGGATCGCCTAATTCATAAAGCAAGTATCACAACTGCTTCAGTCTCATCAATATTTTAAAAAGGTTTTCTTGTCTCTCGGTGTCCCAAATTTCATGTCATTCAAGAAACATTAAAAGTTACGAAATCTTCTTCAACAACGAAGTAACCTCATTGTTTAATTTCACTGACCTTATTGTATACGCAGTTTATTAATTAACTGATTATGCCTAATTTACGATGCTCTTAACTAGAATCAACCTAAAGTTGGTATTAGGGGGGTAGAAATAGCCTAAGCTACTCTATCCCTTTGAGATGTATTTCTTTCCTTTCTTAGTCTCAATAAACATACTTGAACTTGAAAGTTGGTACTCTTACGAAAACTTTCCCTCTTACGTGTACTGTATAATCAATCGTGAAAGAAACTTTGCCCATTGTTTCTCGCCGGCGCCCGGGATCGAACCCGGGACCACAGGATCACAAGTCCAGCGTGCTGTCCGCTCGGTCGACCGACTCCTAATTGTTTTAATTTGTATTTTGTATTAAATAAACTGGATGGTGTTTCTCTGCATTTTAATTATTAAATAAACTAGACACAGCTGTTATTTCCACTTGAATACTAGCAAATCAACGAAAACAATGTTATTCCGCCCAAGCAGCCTATCAACGCCCAGTTAAAAACATCACCAGTTTTAAAACAACAGCCCATCACCAGTTAAAAGCATCACCAGTTTTAAAACAACAGCCTATCACCAGTTAAACCAATGCTCTTCCAATCAAGCGACATAGCAACGAATCAACGTCCATCCCGCTATTAAAACTATGCTACCCCCCGATCCAGTAGCATAGGAGCCAACCACTGACCTTCACACTAACAACAACAAATGCGCCGATCTAGTAGGCTACAGCAGCCAATCAACGGCCTTCAATCGCCAACAACAACAAACCTAATCCGGACGAGTGTTCCAAGCCATCACTCTCGTCAGGAGGCGGCGGGGGTGCGCGAGTGGCTCTGTGGGGGAGGCACTTCGTCATCAACACCATGGTGAGGACGACCATTTAGTCTGGCGGGAGGATGGGCCAGACATTAGCGTCTTCCTGGGCCCTGTACACACACACACGCGCGCGCACCTTCTCCACCCCCTACCGCTAGCCTCGTGCGAAAACGAGGCGAGGATGCACATTGCAACAATACATGTATATGTATTTTAATTGATTTAAATGAGAAGTAGGTGTTTAACTTCTGTTGGAATATTTGAAGTACTAAGGTGAAGCATTTATAGCAATCCGTCCTCGACTCAAGTCCATTACATCCAGCGGTCGACCCCCACAGACGCATTCATCAATTTTTACATGTTGTTCATACAAAACGCGAATTTTCTCGAATATAAATTAATATTATAATAGCATATAGTGCATATATAGGCATAGATTAGGTGTTTAGGTTCTGTTGGTGATTATTTGTAGTACGTGGGTGAAGGATTTATAGCGTTGTGGTTCGAACAAAATTCATCAGTGAAGCACTTGTTCCCGAAGTGTTCGAACGTCATCAGTTGTGTGTCCTGTGTAAACCGCTTTTCATTCATAAACAGGGGGGTTTGGCGGTTGGATTAACGAGCTTGGATCTTTGTATGCGAGGACGGGCTGGTGGATTAACGAGCTTGGACTTGTGTTCATGAGGACGGGCTGAATCTGCAACCCGTCCTCAGAGCGTAAGGACTCGGAATCCTCAACTCGATTGTTTACGCAATAATTGTCGTCTAATTTTAAGCACGTTGTTGAGTTTTAAATATATTTCTTTCTTGTGCATATATCTTTGTCCTTTATTGTGTATATAGTTTATTTTAGGTTTTAATTTTAGTATGTTTTAATATACATATGTATATATATATATATATATATATATATATATATATATATATATATATATATATATATATATATATATATATATTTATATATATATATATATATATATTATATAGATCGATCATTGGTACGGTGGTCACGGTACTGTGTACGTTTAGGGGTGATCCTGGACGGCATGGGTTCGAATCCTGGCCGGGTCAAAGAGTTCTTAGTGATCTATGGCTTGCGCGTTCATGCAGCTTTCTCACGCACATATATATGTGTGTGTGTGTGTGTGTGTGTGTGTGTGTGTGTGTGTGTGTGTGTGTGTGTTTATATAACAATGATGATCCTCTGAGGGATCATAGTCACAATAAATGTGGGTAATAACATTTCATTCACTTGGGCTTTAAGAGCCTCAAACAACAATCCCAAGAGCTGGAGACTTACTACTTAGATGCTCACGAATTAACCCCTTTCACTGCTCAGCCCGTCCTCCAAACAAAAACCCAAAAGTGATTCCATCCACCCACCAAACCCCCTGTTTGTGAATGAAAAACAGTTTACACACGACTCACAACTGATTTCGTTCGAACACTTCCAGGACATGTGCTTCACTGACAAATTATGTTCGAACCACAATGCTGTAAATGCTTCACCTACGTACTACAAATACAAATAATGGCCAACAGAACCTAAACACGTAACCTATCCTAATCTATGCCTACATATGCACAATATGCTAATATATAATATTAATTTATATTTGAGAAAATTCCTGTTTCGAATGAACAGCATGTTACAATTTATGAATGCGTCTGTGGGGTCCACCGCTGGATGTAATGAACATGAGTCGAGAACGGATTGCTCTGCTCGAATCGCCAAATTAGATTTTCCCATTTGATTTGTTAACTATTTTTAGCCATGCGCACCTTGATGTACTGATTTTAAAATAGCTGCGCAGTTTAAAGGTTAAAAGTACTCGTGCAGGACGCTGTTGTTCTTTGTTGCACAATATTCATAATAGCTTCGAGATGGTGTTCTCCGCATACAAGACGAGGCTATGTACACTACCGCAGGACGCGGGATAATACTGCCAATACCATACACCACCAGTTAACTTCAGTGTGGTTCGGTAACTCGCTGGTATAAACATTACCAGTGTTCAGAGGAAGGGAGGAATGACAGGGAGTGGAAGCTCTCCGGCCGAGGTCAGGTCCCAGAGCTGGTTAAGACAGTGCGGTATGGGATTGTGATTACTTATGTGATAAGTAATATAAGTATGAGATTGATTACTTGGTGCCTTTAGTCGGAATCTTTCACCTACACGGGTTGATATCCTTTACACGGAAAGATTACACAGTCTGAGATTGATTACCTGCAATGACTCGAAAATATGTTTTGTTGATACGTTAAAGATTGCATTATTACTTAAACCAACTTAAGGCACTATGTGAACAATTGTCCGCAGAAAGAATGCATGGCATTATAACACTGTGTGGCATGGAACATTCTAGAGAGTGAATACATGGCAAATAACGTATCATGGAACATTCTAGAGTGAATACATGGCAAATAACGTATCATGGAACATTCTAGAGAGAGAGAACGCATGGCGATACAACAATACGTGTGTCATAGAACATTCTAGAGTTTCTAGATGTTACAGACTGCCAATACAGGAGAAGACACAAGTTGACGAATATCAAAGGATTCAGTCACTGATGATTTTCTGGAGAGGACGACTATTATATACCAAACACATACGCAACTACTTACGAAACCTATACATCTTTCGTAAATTGTGGGGACTTTTGTTTACATTTATTGAACACTTTATGAACCCTGAAGCATTACGAGGCTATTTATAACAACAGTAATCTTAGGTTGTGAAACTTTAAATGCTCACAAGGTGTTTAGTTAATGCAAACAATGCCATGATTATAGCACAGACGGACGGGTTTCAAAAAACGGTTGCATCAAATCATACTACTTGTGTAAAGGGGAAATCTGTATGTTTATCTCTCAGAATGTTCGGTAATATGTTTATTATTTGTGATGTGTTTCTATGTATATATTAACACGATGTACTGAACGGGGTGAGGATAGCTTGAGCTACCTCGTCCCTTTGTGTGTATTTTACCTCAATAAACTTATTTCAATTTCAATGCTGGGTGAACCCTGGCTAGGGCATGATAAAGCTTGTAGCATCTTGAAGTGAACCCTAGGGAGCGAGAGGAGACACAAGGAGCCCAGCAGCTGGCGGGGAGCCAGGAGGAGGAAATTAGCCCCAAGGTCATGAGTACATCAAGAGACACATGTTGTACGATACACAACATGCTGGAGTGTAATCAGCAAGGGGCTCACTCTCCAGTGTCACGCCAGGCTAGGCTTTATCATTACCGCCAATTATAATACACACACACACACACACACACACACACACACACACACACACACACACACACACACACACACACACACACATATATATATATATATATATATATATATATATATATATATATATATATATATATATATATATATTATTATACCATCAATAGGTCAACCTCAGCTAATTCCAAGTATTGAAAATGTGGGGCGTAGAAGTAGCTTCCTTACTCTACCATCTATTGCAGGTCTTAATGCAAGCGGCAGAGGCTACCCTAGAGGAATATATATATATATATATATATATATATATATATATATATATATATATATATATATATATATATATATATATATCAAAAGGAGAGCACTGGGTACGAGCAAAAGGAGAGCACTGGGTACGAGCAAAAGGAGAGCACTGGGTACGAGCAAAAGGAGAGCACTGGGTACGGATTTCACCATTTCTTTAGAAGCAGAAAAAGGAGGGTAGAAATAGCCTAAGCTTCTCTATCCCTTTGAGATGTATTTTTTCTTGTCTCAATAAACATACTTGAATTTGAACTTGAAGCAGAAAAATCGAAGCATTGTTTTTTTTTTAAGATTAGTATCAGAGTTAGAGTAACTCTACTATGAAAACAGGCTATTCAATATCAATTTAATAAAACTAGTATACTAGTATCTACAAACGAGCAAAGAAATTTGCAGAAGTATCCAGCCTAAAACAAGCAAAAACAAGATTTCACGAAAACCCGCCTACAAGGTCCGTAGAAGACACAAGAATTTGCAGTGGCCAGACTTGGGAAATTCTAACGCGGGACACAGGAATCCTCACGGAACCTCAAAAGTCGATACAGTTTAAGTCATACAGTCTAAGATTCTGAGTGGTCTGTACAAGCAGCTCCAAGAACTCATACACCGCCAAAAGCAACATTTCTTAGCTTTTTAAAAATAAATATGTTAATATAAAGCTTTTATAGACCCCCTCAAAGCAATGATGTCACGTGAACGCCTGTTTTATGTAAACATATCTAAGAAACGATCAAGCATCGTTTGCCTTTGCTCCAAGTGATTGGAAATATCGACGGTTCCAGTATTGTTGATGATACTCCTTTCATATCAGAACAGCCATCAAAACTGCAAATTCAAAAAGATTTAAAAAATGTCAACATCCGCAGTGATATCGTAGGCTACTGTGGCGGGAGCCATATTCAAATTGCGCGCCGGCGGGAGCCATATTCAAATTGTGCGCCGGCGGGAGCCATATTCAAATTGCGCGCCGGCGGGAGCCATATTTAAATTGCGCGCCGGCGGGAGCCATATTCAAATTGCGCGCCGGCGGGAGCCATATTCAAATTGTGCGCCGGCGGGAGCCATATTAAAATTGCGCGCCGGCGGGAGCCCTATTAAAATTGCGCGCCGGCGGGAACATTTCCCTCCTCCAGGTAATACCCGGCTACTGGCCGCGCCGCCGTCAGTAAACAACCTCACCTCCTGGGGACCACAACTGACTTCCACACTGCACCTTCGTTCTGCATCCAAGGACTCTGAGCTCGGGGGCTCTCCCGTCTACTCCAGAAGCCTACTAGACTCCAAAGACCCTAGCCTCAAGGTAAGCCTCATATCTTATGTAACCCCCTAATCACCTTGTGGAGGTTTGCAACTAGATTAGTCCCCAAATTCAGAGACCTCAGTTATGATGATAGAACTCAGCTTCATAACCTTAGAGAAGAGAAGAAACAGCGGGTATATGAAAACTACCTACACAATTTTGAAGTGAAATAGGTAAAGTGGATAAAATTTTGAAGTGAAATAGGCAAAGTGAATAAAAAGAAGTTTATTTGAATTAAAAAAGAGGCAGGAGAAGTCGGTGTAAACACAATTGAGTCGAAGAGATTTAAGGAAGTTCTCATTCTCTGTACAGGTCTGAGGTTGTCGTCTGGTTATGTTTAAAAATTATTTATATATATACATATAATTGAATTATATATAAACAAGAGAGAGAGCATAAGGCACGTACCTGGGAGGGAGGTGGCAGAGTAAAGACTGTCACTGGGCACACCTGTTCCTCTTCCGACCCTCCGCTTCCCACCTGAAACATTAAAGTGTTCCTCTTCGGTTATCAGAAGCAAGAAGGTCGGGGCCATGAGCATTTGAGTTAAGGGAGTCTTAGTCAAACGTTTTGAAGCAAGGAAGTCAAGTATAAACAAGTTTTGAGACAAGGAAGTAAGGTATAAACAAGTTTTGAAGCAAGGAAGTCAAGTATAAACAAGTTTTGAGGCAAGGAAGTAAGGTATAAACAAGGTTTGAAGCAAGGAAGTAAGGTATAAACAAGTTTTGAAGCAAGAAAGTAAGGTATAAACAAGTTTTGAAGCAAGGAAGTAAGGTATAAACAAGTTTTGAAGCAAGGAAGTCAGGTATAAACAAGTTTTGAGGCAAGGAAGTAAGGTATAAACAAGTTTTGAAGCAAGGAAGTCAGGTATAAAAAAGTTTTGAAGCCAGCTAGTCATGGATAAGGACTGACTCATCGAAATTATGAATAAGTAGCACTGATGGGGTGTGAAACAAGGGTGGGCCTTAATATGGAGAATGATGACAAAGGGGCTAAGACGGTGACTGTGGAGGGAGTAAGGTTAAGGGAGGGAATGAAGGATTAATTAAGGTAAAGGCGTCTGGAACATGTTCTTCTGAGGTATATTAACAATATATGGAAGAAAATGTACTAAACATTGGGTATATATATATATATATATATATATATATGTCGTACCTAATAGCCAGAACGCACTTCTCAGCCTACTATTCAAGGCCCGATTTGCCTAATAAGCCAAGTTTTCATGAATTAATGTTTTTTCGTCTACCTAACCTACCTAACCTAACCTAACCTAGCTTTTTTTGGCTACCTAACCTAACCTTACCTATAAATATAGGTTAGGTTAGGTTAGGTAGGGTTGGTTAGGTTCGGTCATATATCTACGTTACTTTTAGCTCCAATAAAAAAAAATTGACCTCATACATAGAGAAAAGGGTTGCTTTATCATTTCATAAGAAAAAAATTATAGTAAATATATTAATTCAGGAAAACTTGGCTTATTAGGCAAATCGGGCCTTGAATAGTAGGCTGAGAAGTGAGTTCTGGCTACTAGGTACGACATATATATATATATATATATATATATATATATATATATATATATATATATATATATATATATATATATATATTATATAATATATATATATATATTTATTATATAATATATATATATATATATATATATATATATATATATATATATATATATATATATATATATATATATATATATATATATATATGTCGTACCTAGTAGCCAGAATGCACTTCTCGGCCTACTATGCAAGGCCCGATTTGCCTAATAAGCCAAGTTTTCCTGAATTAATATATTTTCTCTAATTTTTTTCTTATGAAATGAAAAACCTTCCCATTTCTTTATGTATGAGGTCAATTTTTTTTTATTGGAGTTAAAATTAACGTAGATATATGACCGAACCTAACCAACCCTACCTAACCTAACCTAACCTATCTTTATGGGTTAGGTTAGGTTGGGTAGCCGAAAAAGTTAGGTTAGGTTAGGTTAGGTAGTCCAAAAACAATTAATTCATGAAAACTTGGCTTATTAGGCAAATCGGGCCTTGCATAGTAGGCTGAGAACTGCGTTCTGGCTACTAGGTACGACATATATATATATATATATATATATATATATATATATATATATATATATATATATATATATATATATATATATATATATATATATATATATAACGAAGAAGTCACGAAGTCACGACGAAGTCACGACGAAGTCAACGACATCATTAAAAGAAGCCTTGCCTCTGCTCAGTGTCCAGCGGAGAGAGAGCCCCGCAACCTACTGAACCGTGACTCTGTTAGCTTTGCCGGCCGACCAGACGGAATCACACTGCGTCCGTGGAAGGGTGGCAGGCAGTTAGCATGGGACTATACTTGCGTATCCACCCTGGCAACGACATACATCACCCTCTCTGCCGGCACGGCAGGAGCCGCAGCGACACACAGAGAAAAACAAAAGTCAGTCAAGTACAGGCAATTAGATCAAAGGTACAATTTCGTTCCAATAGGGTCTGAGACCCTAGGCCCATGGGGTGAGAGTGCAAGAAGGTTTCTTAAGGATCTTGGTTCCAAGCTCATTGACACCACAAGAGACCCTAGAGCAGCAAGTTTTCTCTTTCAGCGCCTCAGTGTCGCGATCCAGAGGGGAAATGCCCGCTGCATCCTCGGTTCCTGCCCGGCGTCGGAGGAGTTCGAGGAAATCTACAGCCTCTAGGAAGCGAACTTTTTCTTGTGTCCTCTTAATGTTCATTTTTTGTATAAAATCAGATATGTAACTGTATAACCTTGCATAATAAAGTGTACATCATAATAAAAAAAAAAAGGGGGTGGTAGGAGAAGTGAACACTCTTTCGTATTCAGAGTTAAATGTCAAGTTTTTCCCTGAGTGCTCTGTGTTCCCTTCTCTGAGGCTGTGGGTCCCTATAATTACACCAGTGGTGGTACCCCCCTATATATATATATATATATATATATATATATATATATATATATATATATATATATATATATATATATATATAGACAACTAACACAACACCTATACCCCCTATTAGACTATTTTACAGGAACTTCTTTTCCACAGCTCATAAAACAGAGGAAAGGGTCCTGAAAGATATTGTTAATAGAAACGTCATCCCTACAGACAAAAATCAGAGGATACAACTGACGATTTACTATAAAACCAGAAAAACGGCCAGCCTACTCATGAGAAACTCTCCAGACACAAAACAGAACGCTTTAAAAGAGACAAACGTCGTCTATGCCTTCAAATGCCCACTTGGGGACTGTAAGCTCCAAAAAACCCAGTATATAGGCAAGACAACAACATCTCTTTCTAGGCGTTTAACGATGCATAAACAACAGGGCTCCATTAAGGAACATATAATCTCTTCCCATAACCAAACCATCGCCAGAGAAATCCTAGTAAACAACACAGAAATCATCGATAGATACAGCGATAGCAGGCGGCTTGACGTTTGCGAGGCACTACACATCAAGAAGTCAACACCAGCAATCAACAGCCAATTATTGCACAACTATATTCTACCCACCTTAAGACTCCGCTCCAATATAGAAGCATCAAGAAATATGGACCAATAGGCTTTCTACAAACACTTCTATTCAATACCCATTGTTTCTGTTCTGTCTTGTGTTGATACTTTTAATACCCTATTAATATCCCCTAGTGTTCTGTCTTGTGTTAATGCCACATCACCCTTCCCACCTCACTCAAATGTAATGCCACATCACCCTTCCCACCTCACTCAAATGTAGATATAAAATCAGGGAAACGCAAGTTCTAATCAGTTGTGTATTTGTGAAGTCTTTGAAAATGTAATAAGTTTTACGAAACGCGCCCGTGTCGCGTCAGACTAGAAATAAAAATGAATTTTGGAGAAGTGATTTTTGATTTACCTCCAACAGTGAAGCGTAATGTACGAAAGATTGAGAAAATTCGTGTTAGAATTATTAATCTTACTTTTTCGGTCATATTTAATAATATATATATATATATATATATATATATATATATATATATATATATATATATATATATATATATATATAATATATATATAATATATAATTATTGAATTTTAACTATCCACGGTATTGCTGCAACTATACATATTCTATATCTCTATATATACTATACCTGCAACAAAATCTTATATGTATACTTTTGTAAATGTATATTTCGGAGGCAGTGGTACTGAAGGTTAAGTCTGGTCCAAATGAATTTTTGTATCCGCTGTAATTCCTCCAGTTTTTATTTTTTATTTTTTACGTCTTCTATAATGGGGTTTCTACGTTGGTTCTTTGTAAACAACTCTTGAAACCTATTCTTGAGCTCTTCTCACATAACTTGTTATCGTTTTCCATGGCAATTTCCTCTCTTCTCTTCTACCTGATTGCGCGGTCTCTTATTGTGTTCTTCTCCATATATGGCTCTAGATCAGCTGTTGTGGATATGTATGTACTCACCTAGTTGTGCTGGCGAGGGGTAGAGCTTCGGCTCTTTGGTCCCGCCTCTCAAGTGGCACTCTAATGGTGTTCCTGAAACCTGTACGTGTGCAGGTGGCATTCACCTAGTTGTGCTTGCGGGGGTTGAGCTCTGCTCTTTCGGCCCGACCCGCCTCTTAACTGTCAATCAACTGTTACTAACTACTAATTATTTTTTCCACACACACACACACACAACTAGGAAGTAGCCCGTAACAGCTGGTTAACTCCCAGGTACCTATTAACTGCTAGGTAATAGGAGAATCAGGGTGAAAGGAACTCTGCCCATCTGTTTCCGCCGGCGCCAGGAACCGAACCCCGGTCCACAGGACTACGTATCCAGCGTGTTGTCCACTCAGCCACCAGTGCCCTGCCCTGACACACACACACACGTGTGTGTGTGTGCTTACAAGTGTGTACGTGCGTATTTGTAAGCATCGATGCAGGTGAAGCCAGAGCATATAAATATGTGGATGTGTGAATAAAACTTACACGTATTAATTCTAAGTTGCAAGGCAGCATACATACATACGTGTTTATGCTGTGGTCGACACCCCTTGTATTATGTCTTCAGCACACGCCGTCTCTAATACACCTGTCTCTCTCTACACCAGACGCGTCTTGTCATATATATATATATATATATATATATATATATATATATATATATATATATATATATATATATATATATATATATATATATATATATATATATATATATATATATATATATACACACACACACACCTTACGCAAGGTTCAATTAATGCTCACACCTGGTTTGTATTGGGGGACGGTGCCAGCTGCAAAGTTGGAGGTTTGCGAGTCAGGAATCGTAGGCTGTTTCGGGTCTGGTTAAGGTAGGTTACGTTATGTTAGGATTAGGTTAAGTTAGGGTACGCTAAGTTAAGGTAGGTTAAGTTAGGTACTTGTCATGCCTACATAATAATACGTAATAAACTAAGGCTATTTGGTGTCGATGGATACGTTTTGCACGTAATTAGGCCTAAGGTAGTTTTTTTTATTAGGCTTAAAGCATGTTATTTTTTGTATTAGGCTTAAGGTAGGTTATTTTATATTGCTTGCAAGATACATTTAACACTGTATAACAATATTATGTGTTATTTTTGCAACATATTAAATTACATGATGTCACGGCCGTGTAAAGTTAGCAACTCCCCCGATTTGTGTATCAAAAATTAGTTCATGTGTCATCTGGATACACATTAAAATAGGAAAGAGCGGCTTCACACTAACTTACAAGGGGGGGGGGGGAATCCTTATCCACAAACATCCATTCGCTGTGAGACATTACCAAGACATCCTACCTGTTGGCTGCCTGTTAAAAGATTCAACGTCATCCTTAAGACGCATTTGATACGTACGTCATCAACATGCACCTCTCATGTACGTCAATAACACGTCTTACGTACGAGGACACCTCTAATGTACGTCAACAACACCTCTCACGTACGACATCTTTCACGTACGTCACCACCTCTCACGAACGTCAACACAAGTCAGATATCGGTGGACGCGTCAACCGTTCCACGCTTCACGGACACACCAAAACCCAAGAGGCTCACCTCATTGTGCTGGAGGAAGAGTTGCACGGCCGGCAGGTGCAGGAGGTCGGTGGTGATGGCCAAGGCGCAGCGCCCCAGCTGCTGCCCTTTCACCGCCGTCAGCAGCGACGCCACCTCCAGCGCCCTCCCCCAGAACCTGTCGTCTGCAGCTTTTTGTGGGAAGGCCTTGGTGGGTTGTTCTTCGTCGTGGAGGTCTTCGGTGGGTTGTTCTTCGTCGTGGAGGTCTTTGGTGGGTTGTTCTTCGTCGTGGAGGTCTTTGGTGGGTTGTTCTTCGTCGTGGAGGCCCTTGGTGCGTTGTTCTTCGTCGTGGAGGCCCTTGGTGGGTTGTTCTTCGTCGTGGAGGCCCTTGGTGGGTTGTTCTTCGTCGTGGAGGCTATTGGTGGGTAGTTCATTGTCACTGTGTACCTTGGTGGCAACTGTATCCTTTGGAGCAACATTCGTAGCGTGGAGTGGTGTTCGTAGCACAGACCAGCGTTCGGAGTCAGCGTTCGTAGCGTGGAACAACGTTCGTAGTGAAACTGTTAATCGTTCCTCGGCTTGGAACGAGGAGAGAGAGGAAGGGATTGTCGAGGGAAGGGTTGACGGGCGGGCCGCAGGAACGGGTGTATTGGGTGCGGCGAGGAGCGCAGGGCGAGCATAGAGGGCGCATGCAGGACGGGTGAGAATAAAGAGTAGCAATAGAGCACACGCAGCAGAGAGAACCTGCAAAGAGAGAAAACAAATATATTGTAGCGAGGAATACATGTTGTGTACAACGGATATGTAACGTTATATATATATATATATATATATATATATATATATATATATATATATATATATATATATATATATATATATATATATATATATATATATATATATATATATATATATATATATATATATCTATATATATCTATATATATCTATATATATATATATATCTGGAAACTTCTTAGGCAATACGGGTACACATGAGGTGAGTACAGTGCTCTTGAGCTGGGTACAGTGATCTCAGGTGGGTGTCGTTGGCTCAGCGCTGAATCCACGTTGATCTTGGATATTTGGTCCCACTGGGTAGTCGGGGTATAATGTATATGAAACTGAAAGTATCCTCACCAACATGTTCTTATTTTGTATTGTTTACAATATCGTTGTTGATTGTTGAGTCTTAGAGATTGTCGCAGCAGGAGCAGCTAGTGGCTGACACAGCAGGAAGTGACCGTCTGGGAAGATGCAGTGCGTTCTGCTTCCTCTTATACTTAGGCTTCTCAACCACTCACATCGATCCTCACACCTCAGCTCACTTCACCTGAGCCTGCCTCACCTGAGCCTGCCTCACCTCAGCCCGCCTCACCTCAGCCCGCCTCACCTCAGCCCGCCTCACCTCAGCCTGCCTCACCTCAGCCCGCCTCACCTCAGCCCGCCTCACCTCAGCCCGCCTCACCTCAGCCTGCCTCACCTCAGCCCGCCTCACCTCAGCCTGCCTCACCTCAGCCCGCCTCACCTCAGCCCGCCTTACCTCAGTCTGCCTCACCTAATGCGTCGCATTTGGAACAAAGTCGAACAAACCGTTAAATAAGCGACGTAGCTGAATAAATCAAAGCACCGTAAAATTAACGTTTACTTCGTACCGGCCTCGATAAGTTATGTGAGAGGTTTGACTCTTGTGTGAGGGACTATCTTACACGGGTCTAGGTCGGCCACATTGCTCCCACTTAAGGTGGGTTGACCCCTATGGCAACAACCCCTCCGTCCCCCTACTTCACTGTAAAGTCATTGGAGATGAAAGGATTGCCTCAGACTCCATATATTATTGTTTTTTCAACTATTCCAAATATTACAGATACTGATATGCAAAGTGCGCGTTCTTCGGGCAGGTTTGCAGGCTCCTGTCACCAACATGGCGCAACCTTTTGTGGGTCAACCCAGGCCCTTTCCGACGCTCCGTCTAGTGACAAATACACAAATATCAGTCAGTTCTTTACTTGACCTTCTCATTGCATACCTGCGCAGTCTTGGGGCGTAAGGTCATCCTTCGTCTAATTGGTCCTTCAATTATGAAGACAATTTTGGTGTCACAGAGGCTGCTTTTCCCAGAGGAGCGAAGTAGGCAGGTGGATGGCTGTTGGCTGATTGGTTGGCTGGTTAGTTTGGACGGTTAACCAGCTGTCTGGCGGAATGGATAGCTGGATGGCTGACTGGTTGATTGGCTGGCTGGCAGGCAGACTCTTCGACTGGTTGATTATCTGGTCGTTTGGCTGTCTGCTGCTAACCTAGCTGGATGGTTGGTTACCTAATTGATTGGTCGGCTGGCTGTTTTGGCTGGATGTCTGACTGGTTGGCTGGCTGGCTGGCTGGCTGGCTGGCTGGATGTCTGACTGACTGACTGACTGACTGACTGACTGACTGACTGACTGACTGACTGACTGACTTGCTGGCTGGCTGACTGGTTGGCTGGATGTCTGACTGGCTGGCTGGTTAGCCGGAGGGCCTTCCATGAACTGATCATTGATCACCATAACTTCAGGAGGGCAACGAGACCTGACTCACCCTCTCCCCCACACCCCGACGCAGGTCCCCGGACTGGTAATAATTAATACAATCATAAATATATATGTAAGGCTGTCAAGCACCTTGACGCCCGGATACCTTCAATTTCCTCATCACGCAAGGCACTGGGCTTCTAAGCCACCCTCTTCTTCCACCACCACCCCTCTGCTGCACCTCTTTCATTCTCCCCTCTCTCCTTCCACTTCCTTCACCCCCCTCCCCTCTTCCCTCTCCTTTGCCCCCTCCACCCACTGGCCTACCCCCCCCCCATCCATCCTGTTTCTAAATCCCCCCCCCCTGCCCCCCACCCATGGCGAACGACACGCACGTCCATTGTCCCCAGGTAATTGGTGACAGAGAGGGACAGAAGGGGCTCACTCTGTTCACGAGGTGGACACAAGGACTCTCGTCACGACAAACTTTACTCGACATTGTATTTCCTTGTCACGAATGGAGATTTTGCATGTTGCCTTCTAGCCTTCGTACGTGTGTCCGGGCGGTGACCTGCAGGAACAGCTTCACCTCACATACCAGTCGTCAAACACTGATCTAAATTACAGGACATTTGAACTAGGGATTCCACAGAGATTCACTGCAATACTGGGCGGCTTCAGAGACAGTAGAACAGGTAAGGTCAATATTGGCAGCTACTTGGATGACGAAATTGAAATGAAAAATGGAGTGCCGCAGGGAAGTTGCCCGTCACCCACTCTTTTTTAATATATATATATATATATATATATATATATATATATATATATATATATATATATATATATATATATATATATATATATATATATATTATATATACATATACACCGCTGACCTGCCCCCTCCCCAGCATGGAGTATAGATCTCATACGGTGAAGATGCAACTTACGATACTTTGCCAATCAGGAGAATGAACGTTGTTACTGGTAAAAAAAAAAAAAAAAAAATCGAATTAAACAACTTTAAAAATCGATGGAAAATTAGTACCAAGAAATAAACATTCGAAATAATACTTGTCGGAATAATAAATCCTAAGCCCATTATCCTTGACCAGGCGATTCTATCCAACATACGAGTCAAACAAAATCATGTCCAAGCGCAGTGAAAAGCTCTGTACCTCGGGGGAGGGGGGGCACATTCCTTGCACCACTGCTGCTGCTCATATCGAATGTAAACAAAATTTAGAATTTACAGTTGCGTGTCATCCTATGCAAATGACACACACACATCAGCATGAAACAGGGTACATGACACATGTAAAGCCTACTCATAGAAGAAAAACGATCTTCAGGCCGTTTTGTTCACTATATTTACTTGGTTATGTTCACTAAATGACGTTTAGTGAACATAATCAAGTAAATATAACATCAGCCAGGAAAATGATAGGATGGATTATAAGAACCCTCAAATCCATGCTCATACTATTCAAATCACTGGTGATGTCCCGCAATGAGAGGTGCTCAAATCAGTGTATTTGATTTGATAAATAAGTCAAATACCACTCAGTGTACAGTGGTCCACTGAGTGGTATTCAAATCACTGGTACTGCTCAGTACTCACTTCCCCTTTCAGAGCGGGAGAGATTGCTGAAATAGAGGAGATACAGAGAACATATACGACACGCATAGACACGATAAATCACCCAAACTATTGGGTGACCGTCTCAAAGTTTCCGAAATGTGCTCTCTGGAAAGGTGACGAAAGAAGTATCATATAATATACACAATGGAGATACTTGGAAGGCCAAGTCTTAAATTTATACAGTAAAATAACAGCATACTGGAGGAACAGGGAACACTGTATAAAGATCAGAGCCCCAAGCCCATTAAATATTTTTCCAACAAACATAGGAAATGTTGCCGGAACAAAAGTGGACTTCAAGAAAAATTAGTCAAGCTCTAGCAAGGAGTGCCGGACCAACCGGGCCGGAGTGGATATGTGGGCCTGCGGGACCCCTCTAAGCAACAGCCTATTGAACCAAGTTATTACAAATCAAGCCTGGTTCCCAGGCCGGGATTAGGAAGTAAAAGAACTTCCACAACTCACTTCAAATAAAATCCAGATACCTGACTAATGTCAGACGTGCTAGACAGCTTCACCTTTCATATACCTGACTCATGTCAGATGTATATATAGTAACAGTTATTGTTTAATGCAATATATTACAATAGTTTATATTTAGCAAATTCGATGTGTAAACAACCTTCCGTTCGGGTGTTTTAAGTGGTTGATACACCGAGGGGGGGGGGGGGGTGTGTGTGTGTGTGTGTGTGTGTGTGTGTGTGTGTGTGTGTGTGTGTGTGTGTGTGTGTGTGTGTGTGTGTGTGTGTGTGTGTGTGTGTGTGTGTGTGTGTGTGTGTGTGTGTGTGTGTGTGTGTGTGTGTGTGTGTGTGTGTGTGTGTGTGTGTGTGTGTGTGTGTGTGTGTGTGTGTGTGTGTGTGTGTGTGTGTGTGTGTGTGTGTGTGTGTGTGTGTGTGTGTGTGTGTGTGTGTGTGTGTGTGTGTGTGTGTGTGTGTGTGTGTGTGTGTGTGTGTGTGTGTGTGTGTGTGTGTGTGTGTGTGTGCGTGTGTGTGTGAGGGGCTGCAGTATACATGAATATTAATGTTGGGGGCCGCCTGCCTCCATATTATATACCGGGCTGTGAGGCCACGCTTTGGGAATTACAACACCGGGCTGTGTATAGTTGCTGACCGAGGGGTCTGTGTGTGTATGTGCTTGGTTGCTAGATGAGGGGATAGAGATAGTTTGGGTGAGGGAAGGAAGGGAGGGAGGGGTCATGTTAGTGACAAATAGACAAAGACAGACAGACACACACACACACACACACACACACACACACACACACACACACACACACACACACACACACACACACACACACACACACACACACACACACACACACACACACACACAGTTAAGCATCATGAGTATAAATACCACAGCCATGCAGCTCTTGGCATAAGTTACACTCTTATTAAATGCCGTATCGAGCTACCTCGTTGATAATTTCGAATTTGGAAACGAATTACTGGAGAATTTTTTTTTCCTTTCAACGACCTTTTAAGTGCGATACCGAGAGTAATTATAAAAGAAATCTATATCTCGCTGTCAGAAATGTCAAAAGTCAACTGTGTTGAAACATCTTTTATCAGTTTAAAGCAATTTGCACATTCGGAGCAGAAATCCGATTAGCTAAACCAGTAGCTACCGCGACGAATATCAGATTCCTTGATTATTGTCTGATATTTATTGCAACACAACCAGTGACCTTGGCAAGTATTTATCAAGCATTTCCATGTCCACTTTACGAAACCTGTTCATCTTTCCTGCTTCATGGCGGCCTAGTTTGCCTTTATGAAAGTTTGTGAGCTCTCGAAGTGCCACGAGGTTGTCTATAGTCAAAATAATCTTAGGTTGTGAAGTTTCCAGCATCCAAAACTGGCTGGAAATCTTTGGAAACCTCTCGATCTTTGGCAAGATGTTTAGCGACACTGTACCCCACTAAAGGCTAATCAGGAAGGTTGAGACCCGTGGCATTGGGGGAAATGTTCTCAATAAGATCAGAGTTGTGGCTGAGGGATAGGATGCAGGGAGTTAGCCTCAACAGGGATGATGTCGGAGTGAAGAAATGTCACGGGTGGTGTGCCCCGAGGGCTCTGTTTTGGGGCCTTTGTTGTTCATAATATAAATATATCGGCGACCATATGCTGTGGTGAACAGTAATATAATTAAGTTTGCGGATGACACGAATCTCGGCCAAATATTAGACTCTAACGAGAGCTCGGGCGGAAATCCTGAAACACCTCATCGCCTTGCAGAACTGATTTTTTTTTCCATCAAGCCCTGTTATATGGGAGAACACGTGGTCCATGCTTAATGTATACACTTGCCTAAACACGCAAGGTAGAAGTATAGAAATTGCAGAACTGAGCAGACAATTGAAAGATGTCGTTCAACGTTGATAAGTGCAAAATCGTAAACTTGGGAAATGACAGTGACACCATTACCAGATAGATTATGCAAATTTGGTCAAATCAAGTTGCGGAAAATGACTTGGCAAACACGATTAGCCAACACAGCAGTGTAGTAGTGCTCGTAACAAAATCTAACAACCTGATTGACTTTTATAATGGTAAAGTCAGCAATAAATGCATAAACAAATTCTTCTAATTATATTTGACCCAGGTAAAGCCCCCACGGCGGCCAATTTTACCCACATTATTACATGGTGGACATGGAGGCACTCGTGAAACTCCAGTGTAGAATGACCAGACCAGATTCCCGATGTACCGGACCTTCCCTACAAGGAGAGGTTATGAGCCAACATTCTCAGGAGAGGCGGAGAGCGAGGGGGGGGGGGGGGAGAGAGAGAAGGTCTTCCAGAGGTTTAGGAGTCTCAACCTGCCATACGTGAGCACGGTCTTGAAACTCTCTCAGACCAGGTCAAAACCTGTGACAATGGCTGTCAATTGGAGACGTTCACAGTCAAGAGAGGATATGGGGGGCTTGACAACCGGGTGGCAGACGGCCGGAATAGGTTGCCGGCCAACATCATTCAAGCAAATGAATGATTACCTGAATGATGTTGAATGAATTATACAACCTTTACAAAATAGGCTCCGTGGGGACATGGGGAAGAAGGGTTGAATTTAGATAGACACCGCTCACAATGGACCTACTGTGACTTCTATTTCTTTGGTGTCTTGCACCGTTCTGCCGTTTTCTAGATATACTTTTTTCAGGTGTGTGGGGGGGGGGGAGGAGGGTGTCTTGTGAGGTACAATGGACACTAAAAAGGGGAGGGGGAAGGGGGTGTAACAATGATCCCGATTTATATCCTGTACAGGAGATAGAATTATAGCATCTGCGGTTTACAGTTTTGTTTTACAAAAAGATTTGCATTATACATGATGCACATTGATAAATTCTTGATATTTGACCAAGACAGACAACAAATCGAAACAAAGATTTGCTGAATAGTTTAGTGAGTGGAAGTCGTCTTCCCACCTTCTTGACTATGGACCAGCCGGGGTTCGACACCCCTCAATACTTCTTTGTCTGCATTATATCCATAAACATCAGTTTACACGACAGCGTTGTGTGGCGATGTATTGTCAATAATAAATGTAATATTAATATAGAGGCGAGGCGCCTCGGGCTCTCTAGTATAACACGTCTCTATACGAGGCTTGTGTTGTCATAACAGTGGATGACTTCAAGTGGCGACACATACGTTATCAATCTGTGTTTAAGGTATACACAGGTATACACAGGTATACACAGGTATACCTCACTTGTCAGTGGCTATACAATGAGGATTTACCTTAGTGTTGAGCTAAGGGGTAACTATAATACTGACGCTTTTAGGAACTGATGAGCATCGGCTCAGGTAGAATTCATGAGTATGGCCAAGATTTTTTACGCTTTAGGCGAGGCTACGGAGAGGAGCCATAATATCTACCCTCGTTGAGTGAGACAATACACTAGAAGACAATGTGTGTGTATTCTACTTTTCAGTGTGTATATATATATATACTGAAGGTATATTTTTAATTCTTTACTTCGTTCAGAATTAAAATATTGTATACTTGCTTATTGGTTAATAATTTAGCGGCCCCACAGCTGTATTTGTTGTAATATTTTCACCAAATATTATTCATTCTCAGAGAAAATACATCAAGGCTGTTTATAGCAATATTTGATGCATTTTGAATATTACAAATAATTACGTGCACAATGATATTTAACATTGGTGTGTAAAGTTTCTGTAAGTTAAAGTTAAAGTAATATTTTAGCGTCATAATTAAATTATTGTACCATGCCGCCATGGTACCATGGTGGAATTATTGTACCATGCCGCCATGGTACCATGGTGGAATTATTGTACCGTACCGCACATCTTGATGTTTCACTATCGTGTGTATATGTTCTGCAGTGTTCTATCTCTTAATTATTTTATTAACCTGTTAATTATTTAATAAGACTCTGTGGCACGCAGCACTACATTCCTCATCTTAGCTGCATATTTTGGAACTTCACCTGCAATGTTATTCCCCTGGTACTCCTACATGCCTGGACACACGACCAGACTGGTATATGTAATAAATAAATATGTAATATTGAGCACCTTTCATGTCCTAAGGCAGTCAACAATCACCAGCACCTTTCTGCGTTTTGCGGATGGATTAATACATAAAATAAGAGAGGTATACCGATTTGAGGTTTCCAGCTAGTAAGAGAAATTTGGTATACGGTAAACTGCTGTCTGGATTAGGACAGGTATGGAGCTGCGCACACCTGCGGGGGTTAACAGCTGTGAAACTACTCCACACCCGCACGTGGCTTATAGCTGTGCAATCTGTCTTCAGGGAAGAGATCCGCTTAAGGGAATGGCTTGGGAATGCTATATAATTAGTGCTATTATCTACTCTCTATCCATGGTTAGGTTAAGGTTACTCTAGGGTTAAGGTTTGGTCAGGTTAGGTTTTATTACGTTTGGTTATGTTAATATGGTGTATTATTTACGACAATGTGAAATACGCAATTCTAAAACTATTTCAATGTACCGAGAATTCCGTTTACAGGAAACCGAATTCTTAAAAAAAAACGTTTTCAGCATACTTTTTTTTATATTTTAAACCAATGCTTTATAATACAATAAGCATATAATTTGTGAATAATCTGTTTACGACAAATTTTCACTTGTCAGTTTACATGTAGACTATTATTGCCTTAATATGCATTCAGACCATCACAAATATATAGATAACTATCCAAGTGGTTTGAAGTTGAAGTTACCAAATCCTCATGGTAATGGATTTTGTCTGAGGACGGGCTGATGGGCTGTGCAGTTGCGTGTTTCTGTAGTTTTTTTTTTTACATCTGTTGGGGGTACGCGCGCCCTGTGAAGGTGTGCAAGCCTCTGTGGGGGTGAGCGTGCAGGTGTGGGAGGAGAGTGCGTAAGTGTGTGGGCGTACACGCTGCGTCACTAGCCCCGCCCCCTAGTGGATTCAGAATCAACCACAAGCAGGATGTTATACTTAATCTAACGTCTATAATCTTCTCATTTGCGAAATATTGCATCATGGAGGATTTCCTCGGGACTTGTAACAGGGTGACAAAGGTCACATAAACTTACACCAAGAATTTGGTTTAGCCTGAATAAGATTTCAGATGGATTTGACAAGAGATAATAGTGAGAGTGAAAGAATTACTTGGAAGTGGAGGCACTGACTACAAAGAACGAAGGAAACAGCAGGGCAAAGCCGAAAAACAGTGTATATACCTGACGCAGGCCGCTGGCAGAGCAACCCGTCCTCATTACAGAACGTCGCATTTTAACGTATACACTAAGGCCAAAAATTGTACTACACACATGGTAATGGCTCCCGAAATTGACATATTGTCACGTTTTCTGTTTTGGGACCTCTGCCAGGTTCCTCAGCGAAGGGGAGGAATAGGTGGAGTGGGTAAGGGGAAGAGAGGTGTAGGCGGAGAAGAGGTGGTCAGAATTAAGGGAGGCGAGGAAGGTGTTTTGATGGCAAGAGGAAGTGACTACCTCAACAAAACTTAATATTGACGACGTATTACAGAAATTCTTAATGCACGTCGAGGCAACTCTAAGAGCGGGTCGGATGGGCATGTTAGCATGATGTAGCAGCATACAAATATGCCTTTTCAGTATCCCCGTGCATGTTAATCCTGGCCTTAGCTATCAACTCATGAACTGTGCCATAGTACAATTATTAATTTGTATCAAAAGTCATTGAAATTGTGAGGCTGCAGACCATTAAAGGTGTACAAAACACAATTATAAATTTAAAAAAAGTGGTCTGTGTGTACAAAATTACTTCTAACACTCAGGAAACAAGTTATGTCTTTAGGAGAGGTTTCGTCTCCTCTCGTCTAAATTGTTGACAATTATTCCACAAATTATTACAAATATTGCTGCTATTCTAAATGTGATGAGTGTATGTTATCCTTGAATGTTTAATACGTATGTCAACATCTCTCACGGAGATGTTATTATGTCTCACATTTATGTTGATGTCTGTCTCACTGATGTTGATGTGTCTTAGTGATGTTGATACCTATCACAGTGATAATGTTTCTCACAATCAGGTTGATGTTTACTAACGGGATAAGCCAGCAAAATCGAGATTCAGCATATTTACATAATTGACATTATGACGACTACTATTTACAAATGACTTTTTATAGACAATCTACACTAGGCTGCCAACCTGACACCTTTTTCCCGACCACAACTGAAGTTATAAAATTTGGTATTATTGAATCAAATTTGATTCGAATTAATTCCAGGCGAGGAAGGATTGCGATCACATGACATACCTTCGTTTCCAAGGAGGTGAATTTGAGCGGAGACACAGAATGAAGGAAGGAAGGAATGCTGAACGTGGCAACAAAGAAAGTAGGAGAATTTTAGTTGTACTGAATTCGCAGGTGTCATATGGATTATCTTTTAGTGCTTAAGAGACGCAAGAAATATAATTAGGATATGTTATCCTGGAGCTAAGGTGGATAACATGGTGGAGAGAATGGGTAATTTATTGTCAGACTCTACCTTTTTCCATCTACTTCTCAGTAGATGGAAAATGTAAAGCAGCCCTAGATATGATTAGCGATAGGAGGTTCAGGGGAAGTGCGGTGTTGTGTCAAGGCCAACGCCTTGAGAAGTGTAAACCAACGTTGAGTAGTGTAAACCAACGTCTTGAGAAGTAGTCTAAATCAACGTCTTGAGAATTAGTGTAAATCAACGTCTTGAGTAGTGTAAATCAACGTCTTGAGAAGTAGTGCTTAAATAATGTAATAGAGCAATGTAATACCATTCATGGATAACTAGTACTCTTACTCTTGGGAAGAACACGACCCGTGTATCTCCAACCCGTCCTCTTAATAGAACGTCGCATTTTGACGTATACTCTACCTAAGGCCAAAAACCGTCGTACAAAGAAATGGAAGCGGCTGGCGAAAGTGACGTACTGTCCCGTTTTCTGTTTTGGGTCCTCTGGTAGATTCGGATTAGAGGGCACTTTAGTACGACAGTTTCTTGACGTTGGGAAACCTTAAGAGGACGGGATGGTATGGGGGAGGTGGTGATTCGCCTCAGTGGAGAACTGAGGCGAATCATACTTTTGCGGACTTGTGGGAGGGAAAAATGTGTTGGACTTTAAACCAGTGGGTGGATGATAGCGTGGTTGTATATAGCACAAGAAAATAAATAAGTAAGTGTATAAGTTGCAAAATCAGCAACAAACAATCTTGTTCATGTCGCGAAAAAATAATGGAATATTGTTCTATTAAGAACAACGCACAGGAAATTGGAAAAAGTTATTTTTTTGTATTATTATTTTCTACCACAGACGTGGCCACACATTTACAATGCTAACTAGCATATATACATTTTCTTCTGTCCTCCATGGACAGGGTGAAAGATTTGTCAAACATACAGTTTAGAGATTTATTGAACAACCACAGGTGGTCGTAGTGCTTTTAAAATGTTAGGCTAAGCTACATACGTAAATAGGAAAAAGAGTGTTGAGCAGTAAAATTAAACAGTTTGGGAAGAAATAAAAGGGCAGAAAAGGGAGTAAACACCACGATAAAGAACCACACAAACAGTCGAAGCATTACAAACAAAACAGACAAACAAAATAGATAACTTAAGCACACGTTTGCACTTATTTCATTAACGGAAACATTGATGAATGTAGAAAACAGAGAACTATTGTCGGAATATAAAATGAAAGGATACAGATTATTCTACACTAATAATGCAGGGTTAGACGAGGTGGAGAGAAGCACTATATAAATCAGATAACATTTAAAAATGTATCAAATAACGAATAAACACAACCACACAGACACTGAATAAAAATAAATTAAATTAATGATAGCCTAATAATTGAAGCTTTATATACACTGATGGCCAAAATGGTAGAAAGACATATATGGGCAAATGTAACTAAAAAGTTCAAGTAAAAATTGTCATCCACAATCCCGTGGAAATAAACACTTTATTCCCCTGGGCACTAGGAGACTCGAACCGCTCACTCTAAGCATGTGAGGCGTAGCTCTATTGAGTGCTACTCAATAGCTCGGTTTCACTGAATGGAAAGTTCAAGTTAAGTTCAAGTTCACAATCGACTTGAGAAAGGTTCAGGACGGACCGAAACGTCGTCGTCCCTTCACTTTCTAGTGTGGTTTGGTCAATTAGTTGATTTTAACCTTAATAAGACTGTGGAAACTTTGCGTTACTTCACAGGTGGTGATCGCCATTACCAATAACGATAACCACACACCTATGTCACCAAACTACATATTAAATCTAATAAACCATATCTGTGTTCAATCTCTACAACAGCGTATTACCATATTCCTTGATTCAGTAATATATGTATTTAATAAGGGCATTTATAAGTGAAATAATGTTCTATGTAATTATTTCATGACCTTACTTCTCTTGCAAAAGTTTAATTGTAAATATCAACTTACTGGCCGTTTGTTGTTTTTCGTGTTATTAGGGTACCAGAGACTGATTATGTTGAAGCCTAAAGACTGGTCAGACTTAGCTGTTTCAGACTCGTGGCTCCCAGCGTCTAAAGTCTTAAACAGTGACTACGACTATCATAGTAGAATACTTTGTTGTCTACTATAGTAGACTACTATAATCTACTACTACGACTACCTACCTACTTGGGAGCAATGTCTTCTCCTGGGCACTGGGTATAATTAGACTTTAGTCCCATAATCAGGGTAGATGTAGACACAGGTATCTGTAGAGTAGTTTGAGTTGTATCAAAGGATATCTTTTTCAAGGCGAGTGAGGGAGCCGGACTCGTATGTCCTACTATGGCCAGTTTCAGAAGGAAACTGAACCGGATGGCGTGAGAGGTGTCTGGTAGCGCTGCCCCAGTTATCATTCGCATTATTTAATGACTATTTAATACTCCCTTTGCCTCGTAAATTAAGTTATCGTATCCCGATAATCAGACTCCTTCAGAGAAGTCTTGCAGTTGAGAACAAGGAATGATGTGGTTGGTGTATTCATATTGGCGTATTTGCTGGAAAGGCGAAATTTTTGGCATTATAGATTTAGCCTAGCCTTTTCCATTGCATTTCGTTGTGGGTCAAAATATGAAACAATCTGGCATTTGGATGGGTTTCCCATATGGCAACGTTTCGGTTAATATATTAATTGACTTACCCCTCTTCATAAGGTATTATTCTTTTTTAATAATAATAATAATACCTAATAATACCTTCATAAGGTATTATTTTTCTTAAGGTTTTCTTACCCCTCTCCATAAGGTATTATATTATTGGTATGATTAATAATGTAATTATTGTTAATATGTCAACCCAATCCTCCGGTTTGGATAGTAAATATTGTGACAGTCGTCGATAGTCACGAATTCGAACGTACTTAGCTTTTAGATACTAGTATACTGACTAGTAAGAAATTCTTTTAAAGTAAATGAGGCTAAAACACAAATTTAAATATTGCTAGGCCTAGTATAGCACACATATGTACTATATTAGGCCTCAGGTAGCGTATATTAGACCTAGGAAGGTTAGGTTAGGTTAGTTTGTCTTTGCAACATAAGTAGAAAATCGTTTTTCGGTTTGACCAAATTCAATAGGACCGATTTCTACTTTCTAATTGCATTATACGTCGGTATATTTACTATGGTCCTCATCCTTGCTATAAGTACGACCAAAACAGGAGGATTGGCGGGCTGTAAATGAGCATAACGTGGAAGAGGGTTGAAATAGCCTAAGCTATTCTATTCCTTTGAGACGTATTTTATTGTCTCAATAAACGTATTTGACCTTGAACCTGAACAACGTGGGGAATTAAGGTGTAGAAGAAGATTAAGGAATTAATGTAGAAGGTCCTAATTGACCCGCACGGGTCTCCAGTTATTGCCAAACTACAATTATTCACACATATGTCTGACAAATGATTGTTTCAGGCAAGTGATCCTTTGTCTATCATGAAACCCAGTAATCTGTTTTATAAATCAGCAACACTGTTTCCAAACCATTATTTACCCAGGGCTTTATGAAACTAAGCTTATGCATTTGCATCCATTCTTATATATGTATATATATATATATATATATATATATATATATATATATATATATATATATATATATATATATATATATATATATATATATATATATATATATATATATATAACTGAAAACTCACACCCCAGAAGTGACTCGAACCCATACTCCCAGGAGCAACGCAACTGGTATGTACAAGACGCCTTAATCCACTTGACTTAATCCACTTAAGCCAACATTCAGGCTTGTTCGCATATATATATATATATATATATATATATATATATATATATATATATATATATATATATATATATATATATATATATATATATATATATATATATATATATATATATATATATATATATATATATATATATATATATGTGTGTGTGTGTGTATATCACGAAAATAAACACGTGATTAAGAATGTGACAATGTCAGACCACGGAGGAAAAATGAAACAGGAAATTTCCTTAAGTACTTTCGTATATTAAATACATCTTCAGAAGGTCAACCTTCTTCACCTTCTGAAGATGTATTTAATATACGAAAGTACTTAAGGAAATTTCCTGTTTCTTTTTTCCTCCGTGGTCTGACATTGTCATATATATATATATATATATATGTTAGGTTTATATCATGGTCCCCCTAAAGTCGAATTACTAGGAACACCCCCATCGCCAACACGCAACCCCTACAAGAGACTAACTCCTAGGTGCCTACTTACTGCTAGGTGAACAACTAGGTATTTAAGTGATAGAAAATGCGCCCACCTATTTCTGTCCCGTCCGGGGTCCGAACCTTGGAGTTCTCGATTATGAGTCGAGAATGCAACCCCCCTTTAACCAACCTATTCACCTAAACCCTCCCCCTAACCGCCGCACTCCCCTAAACCCCACCCACTTGCATCCAAGCCACTCACCATCCTCTACTACCATCCCACCATCTCCCACAACCCACCCACCCGCCCACAGGCCTGCATCTATCCCACCTGGATCCCACCCACCAGCGCAGCAGTTAAGTGACACCTCATTCCCATCAACAATGAGGCATGAGCTCCTGTCTATCACCGATGTGTCAGTCTAATTACAGCGCTCCCATCTCCACCCCTCCAGCGGGCTACCCTCCCCTAGCCTCTCCTACCCTCGCCTATCCTCCCCTAGCCTCCAATTGTCCTCCCTAGCCTCCCCTGGCTTCCCCACGCCTTCCCTAGCCTCCCATAGCCCTTCCTAACATCTCCTAACCTCCCCTAGCCTCCTAACCCTGCTCTATCCTATCACACACATCCACAAATCACCTGAAGTATGTGATCACTATATTTTGTCGCGTCTAAGTCTCCCCCTCTATACATAACCAATATACATATTGTATTTATTTGATACATGGCACTTTTGGGTTGCCATACGACGACAAATTGATTGTTTGGTGGCAAATATAAATCATCCCATTATTTTTTGAGCGCGAGCTGTAACTTGTACTAGGCTTATTTATTTTTGTAATCTTTCAATAAAAACAATCAAATACCTTAACACACCTCTCTGTAATATTATAATTTATATATTTATGTACAAACATAACATGCACACACACACACACACACACACACACACACACACACACACACACACACACACACACACACACACACACACACACACACACACACACACACACACACACACACACACACACACACACACACACACACACACACACACACACACACACACACACACACACACACACACACACACACACACACACACACACACACACACACACACACACACACACACACACACACACACACACACACACACACACACACACACACACACACACACACACACACACACACACACACACACACACACACACACACACACACACACACACACACACACACACACACACACACACACACACACACACACACACACACACACACACACACACACACACACACACACACACACACACACACACACACACACACACACACACACACACACACACACACACACACACACACACACACACACACACACACACACACACACACACACACACACACACACACACACACACACACACACACACACACACACACACACACACACACACACACACACACACACACACACACACACACACACACACACACACACACACACACACACACACACACACACACACACACACACACACACACACACACACACACACACACACACACACACACACACACACACACACACACACACACACACACACACACACACACACACACACACACACACACACACACACACACACACACACACACACACACACACACACACACACACACACACACACACACACACACACACACACACACACACACACACACACACACACACACACACACACACACACACACACACACACACACACACACACACACACACACACACACACACACACACACACACACACACACACACACACACACACACACACACACACACACACACACACACACACACACACACACACACACACACACACACACACACACACACACACACACACACACACACACACACACACACACACACACACACACACACACACACACACACACACACACACACACACACACACACACACACACACACACACACACACACACACACACACACACACACACACACACACACACACACACACACACACACGTGAGCAAGGGGTATGAGCTACGAGGAGACCTCGGGAATTAAACCTCACGTCACTGGGAGACAGAAGAGTTAGAGGGGACATTATCACCACATACAAGATTCTCAAAGGAATTGATAGGGTAGATAAAGACAGGGTATTTAACACAAGTGGCACACGCTCTAGGGGACACAGATGGAAATTGAGTGCCCAAATGAGCCATAGAGACGTTAGAATTTTTTTTCAGTGTCAGAGTACTAGACAACTGGAATGCATTAGGAAGTGATGTTGTGGAGGCTGACTCCATACACAGCTTTAAGTGTAGATATGATAGAGCCCAGTAGGCTCAGGAACCTGTACACCAGTTGATTGGCAGTTGAGAAGCGGGACCAAAGAGTCAGAGCTCAACCCCTCGCAACATGAGGTCTACCTGAGAACCAAAGACAACACCTTCACCACATAAGTTTATACTAAACCCACCAACATTGGAATGTGTATGATTGGTCACTCCGAATGTCCAGACAGATGAAATAAACACAAGTCCAGACTAGTGTAATAAGCGCATTTATACGCAGAGCCCTTACTCATGTCCCGACTGGCATAACATCCACAAGGAACTAGACAGAAACCTTCAAGTATTAATAAACAACGGCTACAGGAATCGAGAAGTCAACGCCCATATCAAAAGTTAGAAAAATAGTATAACAGAGAATAGCCTCTCCCATAAAATTCCATTATAAATCCACTATGAGCTCACAGTATTAAGAGTATATGAGTCTGTGGTATTCATCTTAGTAAGAAGGTAGGAAAATAAATAAATATGGAAAGATGGATTAGTGGTGCCGTGTAATTAACATTAAACTGAAGAAAGGATTATAAAAATAATTCAACTGGAGAGAAACCAAAAGCCTCAGACCAAAGATTGGAATTCATTATTTATTATAAAACAAAAAAGGATTTTTTTTTGAAAAGAAAAGGAAAACTGTAGATTTAATACTTAAGAACAGACCCAATACATAATACAACTTTCTCCAAACGTGGTACTTGCTCCCTGCATGTCCAGGAGTGTCAGGTGTACACTGCTGCTCCCTGCATGTCCAGGAGTGTCAGGTGTACACTGCTGCTCCCTGCATGTCCAGGAGAGTGTCAGGTGTACACTGCTGCTCCCTGCATGTCCAGGAGAGTGTCAGGTGTACACTGCTGCTCCCTGCATGTCTAGAGGAGTGCCAGGTGTATACTACTGCTCCCTGCATGTCCAGGAGAGTGTCAGGTGTACACTACTGCTCCCTGCATGTCCAGGAGAGTGTCAGGTGTACACTACTGCTCCCTGCATGTCCAGGAGAGTGTCAGGTGTACACTACTGGTCCCTGCATGTCCAGGAGAGTGTCAGGTGTATACTACTGCTCCCTGCATGTCCAGGAGAGTGTCAGGTGTACACTGCTGCTCCCTGCATGTCTAGAGGAGTGCCAGGTGTATACTACTGCTCCCTGCATGTCCAGGAGAGTGTCAGGTGTACACTACTGCTCCCTGCATGTCCAGGAGAGTGTCAGGTGTATACTACTGCTCCCTGCATGTCCAGGAGAGTGTCAGGTGTACACTACTGCTCCCTGCATGTCCAGGAGAGTGTCAGGTGTACACTACTGCTCCCTGCATGTCCAGGAGAGTGTCAGGTGTACACTACTGCTCCCTGTATGTCCAGGAGAGTGTCAGGTGTACACTACTGCTCCCTGCATGTCCAGGAGAGTGTCAGGTGTACACTGCTGCTCCCTGCATGTCCAGAAGAGCGCCAGGTGTACACTGCTGCTCCCTGCATGTCCAGGAGAGTGTCAGGTGTACACTGCTGCTCCCTGCATGTCCAGAAGAGCGCCAGGTGTACACTGCTGCTCCCTGCATGTCCAGGGATGCCACGGAACAAGATGGGGGGGGAGAGGGGAGTGCCATCAGGAACAGGAGCGACATCTAGGGAGTGAAGCAAGACTATAAAGAGTGTGGGTGCCGCCTGCAGCCAGCCAGTCAGTTGCGCGCGCGCGGGGCTTCAACACCGCGTGACCTCACGACAGGTAAGTCAGCGGCCGGACTTATGGGACTTATGTAGCAAGGTGGGCCGGGTCCTCTATACCCATGCCCCCGGCCTCATGCCCTGGCCCTCATGCCCCGGCCCCTCTATACCCATGCCCCCGGCCACAGGCCCACTCGCGTATCTTAAATTGTTATCTTGGGCGGTTTTGGTCCCGTTTGGGAATATCTGTTTAGGGATCATTATGTTTAGTGGTTGGGAGGTCCTGGCACTGTATGATCTGTGGTCTGGTACTGTATTATCTGTATGCCTAGCACTGTATGATCTGTGGTCTGGCACTGTATTATTTGTAGCCTGGCACTGTATGCCTAGCACTGTATGATCTGTAGGTTGGTACTGTATGATCTGTGATCTGGTACTGTATGATCTGTAGCCTGGTACTGTATTATCTGGGGTCTGGTACTGTATGATCTGTGGTCTGGTACTGTATGATCTGTAGTCTGGTACTGTATGATCTGGGGTCTGGTACTGTATGATCTGTAGTCTGGTACTGTATGATCTGTGATCTGGTACTGTATGATCTGTAGTCTGGTACTGTATTATCTGTATGCCTAGCACTGTATGATTTGTAGTCTGGTACTGTATGATCTGTAGTCTGGTACTGTATGATCTGTAGTCTGGGCCTGTATGATCCGTAGTGTGGCACTGTATGACCCGTAGCCTAGCACTGTATGACCCGTAGTGTGGCACTGTATGACCCGTAGTGTGGCACTGTATGACCCGTAGCCTAGCACTGTATGACCCGTAGTGTGGCACTGTATGACCCGTAGCCTAGCACTGTATGACCCGTAGTGTGGCACTGTATGACCCGTAGTGTGGCACTGTATGACCCGTAGCCTAGCACTGTATGACCCGTAGTGTGGCACTGTATGACCCATAGCCTAGCACTGTATGACCCGTAGTGTGGCACTGTATGACCCGTAGTGTGGCACTGTATGACCCGTAGTGTGGCACTGTATGACCCGTAGTGTGGCACTGTATGACCCGTAGCCTAGCACTGTATGACCCGTAGCCTAGCACTGTATGACCCGTAGCCTGGCACTGTATGACCCGTAGCCTGGCACTGTATGACCCGTAGCCTGGCACTGTATGACCTGTAGCCTGGCACTGTATGACCCGTAGCCTGGCACTCTATAACCCGTAGCCTGGCACTGTATGACTCGTAGCCTGGCACTGTATGACCCGTAGCCTGGCACTGTATGACCCGTAGCCTAGCACTGTATGACCCGTAGTGTGGCACTGTATGACCCGTAGTGTGGCACTGTATGACCCGTAGCCTGGCACTGTATGACCCGTAGCCTGGCACTCTATAACCCGTAGCCTGGCACTGTATGACCCATAGTCTGGCACTCTATAACCCGTAGCCTGGCACTGTATGACCCATAGCCTGGCACTCTATAACCCGTAGCCTGGCACTGTATGACCCATAGCCTGGCACTCTATAACCCGTAGCCTGGCACTGTATGACCCATAGCCTGGCACTCTATAACCCGTAGCCTGGCACTGTATGACCAGATTCTCACGAATCATGAATTTTCCGACAGTCCCATTAGGATAACTTTCCAGTGTCTCACTTTTCCCAAAGTTATATTTCTGTTGAATTGTTTTTATCTAGTTTACGTTGAACCTCAGTGACTGTATTTTCCCACTTTCACATGCGTGTGTTCGGTGAGTAAATCTGGGGCCAGATTCACGAAAGCACTTACGAACCTATCCATCTTTTCTCAATCTTTGGCGGCTTTGTTTACAATTATTAAACAGTTAATGAGCTCCGAAGCACCAGGAGGCTGTTTATAACAATAACAACAGTTGATTGGGTAGTTTTCATGCTTGTAAACTGTTTAATAAATGTAACCAAAGTCGTCAAAGATTGTGGAAAGATGTACACGTTCGTAAGTGCTTTCGTGAATCTGGCCCCTGTTTCTCAGGCTATATTTCTCGAAGCCGTACTCCTCCGCCAGGCCGTCGAACGCTGCACTATATGTGTAAACAGGAACAAAACAGTAGTAGGGGGGTAGAAATAGCCTAAGCTACTCTATCCCTTTGAGATGTATTTCTTTCTTATCTCAATAAACATACTTGAACTTGAAGAACTTGAAGGAACAAAACACACTTAGACCAAAAACAGAGACAATCCACTTATCCCACACACAGAAACAAAAAAAAGCACTTAGCCATAAAACAGGGTAAGAACACTTCCTCGAAAACACAGAAGAAACTCTTACTCCAGAAAAGAATAATATAAGCACTTACTCCAGAAAAACATAGAGGACACACTCCAGAAAATTATAATAATATAAGCACTTACTCCAGAAAACATAGAGGACACACTCCAGAAAATTATAATAATATAAGCACTTACTCCAGAAAACATAGAGGACACACTCCAGAAAATTATAATAATATAAGCACTTACTCCAGAAAACATAGAGGACACACTCCAGAAAATTATAATAATATAAGCACTTACTCCAGAAAACATAGAGGACACACTCCAGAAAATTATAATAATATAAGCACTTACTCCAGAAAACATAGAAAAAACACTTAGTCCAGAAAAACATAATATAAAAGCACTTACTCCAGACAAAAATAACAAATACTTACCCTTAAAAAAGAGCAAAAACACTTATCAAAGTTACACAGTTTAATAAATATAAACAAAGTAGCCATGATTGTTGAAAGATGTAAAGGTTTCGTAAGTTGATGTGTAAATGTTTTGATTAATCCTGGAGCTGGTAGATGGCTAATGCAGTCTATAACCAAGCCTCATTTGAGGGAAAGTATTTGCAGTACAGTTCTAGTATGAGAATTATCAGCAAATTTTTCATAATTAAGCAATATAATTTTTTGGTTTGATTTGGTGTTGAGATTAAGGCCTTATCAGCCTTTGAAGATTGATAGGCTTTAATCAAACCTCTCCAGAACGAAGTAAATTCTCTCAGTGTATGTCACAGGGAAGTGAGTATACCTCCCGTTGTATATATCATGGGAAGAGTTGGTCTACTCATATACTATTATAAAATACTCTGGCATTATTCCAACTCGTCAACTGTAAGGAGTAAAGAGGAAGTGATACAATCACATACTTGAGACCGTTACACTTGGATTGTGAAGTCATGTTTTAGAGTTCAAAAACACTTAATCAAGTGTTTTGATTGATCAGATAAATATTATTAAGGGTATTGATTTTAATATATTCGTTAAAACAAAATTTTTGAGTCCTGCGAAGATTCTAAATTTGTGCTTTGAGCGCTGAATTCTCCAACAGTTTAGTTTCACTCTTTTTTTCTTTTTCCTTTTTTTCAATATGGTGATATCCGAGATGTTTGGAGCAGGAGGGTGGGATTGAACCGCCGTACTGCGTCACCCACGTGATCTTTACTCACAGGTCAAGAACTGGGTCTAAGACTTCTTCGGCCGTTTAAGTATAACTGTATTAGGCTTGAGGGTTTGGAAACAGAATTAGGTTAGGATAGTCTAGCCACAGTTTAATTAGGTTAAGGTAGACTTAAATTTTCCAGAAAGTGAGTTTCGTGACACTCTTTTTCTGACCGTATACAGTCAGTGCAGCTGGGTCTTCAAGACAGGAAGGAAAGTCTTGAAGAAAGTTATAAAAGTCTTGAAGACAGGTAAAAAAGTGAAGAAAGGTAGAGCGGTCTTGCTTGTTGTTGGTTCTCCAGCCCGTCGTCCTAATAGAACGTCGCATTTTGACGTATACTTTACCTAAGGCCGAACATTTTCGCAAAATGCAAAATTGACATACTGTCCCGTTTTCTGTTTTGGGTCCTCTGGTAGGTTAGAATAAGCGCACTTTAAGTACGACAGTTTCTTGACATTTGAAAACCTTAGGCTGACGAGCTGGTAGAGAACGTAAGGGGAAGAAAATGCTTAATAGTTGCAAGAATGCCATAAATCAACCATTCTGCCACAGCCAATTAACCATATAAATTATCATATCCTCTTTAGCACATTCCGAAGGAAGTGTGAGCAATAAGATGATCGTAGAGCACTGGCGTATACACAACACTGTGCTAGTATAGCGCATACCGTAACATAATTAAATGAAGACTCGAGAGTATCAAATTAAGAGTGACAAATTTTCCCACTATGAGAGAACACATAAGAGGTGGAGGAGAGCAGATGTCTGTGAGGTTATCTATCTTGAGGTTATCTTGAGATGATTTCGGGGTTTTAGTGTCCCCGCGGCCCGGTCCTCGACCAGGCCTCCACCCCCAGGAAGCAGCCCGGGACAGCTGACTAACACCCAGGTACCTATTTACTGCTAGGTTCAGGGGCATAGGGTGAAAGAAACTCTGCCCATTGTTTCTCGCCGGCGCCCGGGATCGAACCCGGGACCACAGGATCACAAGTCCAGCGTGCTGTCCGCTCGGCCGACCGGCTCCCAGAGGGTCGGAGGACTTGACACGTAATAGCAAGCGGGAAATAAAAACCGAGGATCATACAGAAATTATTTGGGTTGAATTGATTGATGGGGAAATGTATTACTTTGGGTTGAATTGATTGATGAAGAAATGTATTACTTTGGGATGAATTGATTGATGGGGAAATAATGTATTGCTTTGGGTTGAATTGATTGATGGGGAAATGTATTACTTTGGGTTGAATTGATTGATGAAGAAATGTATTACTTTGGGATGAATTGATTGATGGGGAAATAATGTATTGCTTTGGGTTGAATTGATTGATGGGGAAATGTATTACTTTGGGTTGAATTGATTGATGAAGAAATGTATTACTTTGGGATGAATTGATTGATGGGGAAATAATGTATTGCTTTGGGTTGAATTGATTGATGGGGAAATGTATTACTTTGGGTTGAATTGATTGATGAAGAAATGTATTACTTTGGGATGAATTGATTGATGGGGAAATAATGTATTGCTTTGGGTTGAATTGATTGATGAAGAAATTTATTGAATACCATTTTGTGTTAGTAGCCTTAAATAATCGAGATGTTTGCATTATTGCAGCGACTCAACAGGGTGCTTCATAAGTCCAGAACCACACTATAGTATAGGTGGTTAATCCCTGGCCCCATTGGATAATTAGCCCTTATGTCACGTGATAGCCTACGCTAAACCAATTCATAATGGCGGAAGCATTCAACATATTCTATGACTAAAACATAAACAGTATCCCCCATGTTTTCGCTGACCTCCCTGGAAACACAACCCGAAACTGTCTCTATTTTCCGCTTGTTACAACTTGTAATAAAGTTGTTACATCTTGGCTTAACGTGTTTATGACGTATTAGAACGTTGTTACAACTTGCTATATTGGTTGTTATAACTGGTTAGGAGGTGTTAAAACTTGTTCGAACGTTGTACCAACGTCGTAGTTTCGGTGTGTTTGGCGGGCTCCTGAAGCCAAATAATATCCAAATTTCGTATACGATTCGAGCGAAGATGTTATTATAATCCCTTCGTGTGCACAGATAATCCATAACTAGTTATCAGTTATGATTACAATGATAACATCGCTAAAATAACAAAAGCCATTATAATTACAACAGTGATAACAAAAGTAGCAGCGGTATTAAGGCAGTGACCAATAAGACCTCACCGTTGACGGGGGCTGAAGTGCAGTGACCGCTGGAGAAGGTATTCCCCCGGGAAATTCACCACCGGTTATCATGTGATTCTGAACCCCCATAAATATAATAAATATTATACTTATACACTAGTAAATAAAATATAAAAAACAGCAATTTCATAGACGACGTTACAGTAGATTATTCGACGTAGCTCCAAATTATAGCTCATTTTAAAAACCATTTTTTAGTAAAGCCTAAAAAATGCAGTATATCTTATAAATTGATTAAATCGAATACTAATGACTACATATGGATTATCCACACGATTAATGAACGTTTAAGACAAGAAAATCGCATTAGGAAGATCGAGAAAGGGTTTCACATTGGAGGAATGATTGCCAGATGCAGTTTAATGCTGAAAAATTATATATGTCGGGTTCTGAGTTTAGTAATATTCACAGTTACCAGATGTAAGCCGGACAATTTCCCTGTTTAAATTTTAATTCGTAAAATTTTGAGTATTAAATTATATTTTTATCATCCCTTGAAAACAATGTAATATCCACATCATGCCACAAAAATAACGAAATATCCACATCATGCCACAAAAATAATGAAATATCCACATCATGCCACAAAAATAATGAAATATCCACATCATGCCACAAAAATAACGAAATATCCACATCATGCCACAAAAAAATTAATTTCCACATCATGCCACAAAAACCAATGTAATCAACATCATGCCATACAAAAATGTAATATCCAAAACAATACGTTAAAGCAAGAACAAAACTGGGGGAAGAAAATGTATTAGTTATGTCCTTAAGACCCTTCGTAGTTAATGCATTTATTCAGAGTTCAAGTGCTGTGATGTTACGGCACTAAGAGGTAAGAGTTTAGATATACATGAAGAAGAAGTCCAGCCCGTCCTCCTAAGAGTTCCCAATGTGTTATCCTACCCTACCAGAGGACCTAAAACCGAAAACGGGACAGTACATCGCTTTCGCGAGCCGCTTCCATTTTCTAGGACGACAATTTTTAGCCTTATGTAACGCATACGATCGAAGCGCGACGTTCTTTGTAGCCCAAGTTATTCGTAATATCGATGGTTGTAAGATAATATATAATTATCATACCTTCAACCTCCCCCCCCCCCATCCCCTGGCGTCCTAGAAAACATGGTGAAATAATTTTGTTTAGTGAATGCGGGTAGTAATTGTGTGACGGGTCTTCGCTGTTGTTGTTATAGATTCAGCTACTGGGAACAAAAAGTTCCAAGTAGCACGGGCTATGGTGAGCCCGTAGTGGACTTACCTGGCACAGGAGCAGGGCTGTAACTTGGTATAAACACGGGTCTTCGATTGATAAAGATTAGGCCACCCAAGAGGTGGCACGGGCATGAATAGCCCGTAATTACGGGTCTTCGCGGTCACCATTGCTTTTATCTTGGTGTTCGTGAGAGCGATGCTGAGGTCTCAGTGAGGAAGTCGAACACAGGCATAACGCGCTGTTGATTCGATGAATACGCTACTCATCGTATTCAGTTAAATTTAGTGCAATTATGACATCACATTTGGCAACACGTCTGTAAGCCTAATATTGCAATTTCTTACATTTCTGGTTAAGGAAATGAAATTATGGGTAGAAAGCACTAAGCCAGGATAACTATATAACACTTTGAAGATACTAGGACGGGATAAGACAGTGGTTTCCAAGATTGCCTTACTCGAAAGTTGCATTCATTCATATAACATTGAAATATTTCACAAAGAAATCACAATGGCGTGATGTATCGGTGGAAATCATTTTGAGGCAATAGGAGCGACTCGAACCTGCGGTCTGGTGAATCCCCAGACACCTGCCCTAACCTTGGCCATGATGGTACAAAGGTCGACGATCCCGGAACACTACTGAATTTACTGGGAGGTTCTGGAGGTCCCCAAACCTACCCCCTTTTTGTACCATCATTAGTATCAGCATGGGTTAGAGACGACAGTAGCCTCAGCATGGGTAGGAGACGACCTTAACCTCAGCATGCGTAGGAGACGACCAATAGCCTCAGCATGGGTAGGAGATGAGCATAATCTCAGCATGGGCAGGAGACAATCTTAGCCTGTCTGAACATCGGACACAACGGCCTCCCCATCTCAGACGAGCAGCATGATATATGAGGCTGTAGTGATTATGAAGCTCGCGAAATTGCAGGGAGAAGCTCAGCATAACATATTTATTATTAATCAGATACCGATATACATACAAAAACATACAGCAAGTTTGAGCAATCTTCAATCAACATTACAATATTGGAAGCAGCAGCAGCAGCAAGAGTCCATCCTGAATATGATTTGTGCATCCATTAATGACGAGGTTGCAAGTATAATTGTATTACCAAAGATACGTGGCATTATAAAGACTGGATTACACCAGTTGCTGGAACAGGTTGATGAGGGTTTATGAGGCGTGGGGGGGGGGGGGGGTGGAGGGGTTGCAGGTGATGATGTCCAACTTTAGTTAGCTCCGCTGGTGAGGTGGGGGGGGTGTAGGCCAGTCGGTCCTCTGAGATAATAATACGTGCGATTTTTCATGACATCGACCAACCCGTTGAAAATGTACCGTATTAGTAGCAATAAAAGCAGTTACACAGAGAGTAAGCACACTATTAAGTGACTGCATCAATGAGAAAATTCGTAGGAGCAGTGATGAGGGTTCGAACCTATGCGGTGGGTGTTCCCAGGCACACGCTTTAGCGACTAGACCACGACATGGGTATAAGGATTGTAGCCTGGAGTTCTACTGAACACACGAGGGTTTTCTGAGGCTTCTACTGAAGTCGAAGCAGAATTTTCACACAATTCTAGTCCGCATAGGCTCAAACCCTTATCACGGCTCCTACGTAATTTTCTCAATAGGCCGTGTAATTTTCACATTTTCCGTGTATAGGCCTCGATAGGCTAGGTGGTTTGCACGGGGTTCATACTTTTCTGGTTAGGCTTTTCTGGTATTTATTTTTTGTTATGGAATGTTCACCATCTGATTCCAGCAATGCAACCGATTTTTTTATATAAAGCTTTATAGATGGATAAAAAAATTTGATTGTAGAGAATACTTGATCTTCCCGGCCGACTGATGTTCATGAACTAGCCAGCGTATAATTTTCAGGTTGTGTTCGTGCTGGAGTTCAATGTGTTCATTACAGGTAATGTTAGGCTTTGTGTCCGTAGGCTCTGATTATATATTGCAAGAGGCTGTGAGGGGTGGGGGGGGGGTGGGGAGGGGGTGGGGTTGAACTTCAATCTTGCAATCACATGTGTTTTGATTTCTCCTTCTTGAATAGAAAACATTACTCACTGGTTACGCTTTTTAGCTCTTTGGTCCCGTTTCTCGGCCACTGAGAATCTATAGTGCTTATGAGTAAAGGTTCTGACTCTTACCTAAGGTAGCTCTGGAGGTTTCTGACTCTGACATCAGGTCCAGAGACACCTAGAGTTTGTCAGTGATCTAGCGTTTGTCAATGACCTGGTCGCAGTTTGAGCAGCGGTCGCGAGAATATTTCGCTGGTCCGCAGAAAATTGTGGACATTATTTGCATTTTTATGTTTTATTAATAATAAAGCAAAAATAATATTCTAATAAATTCTTATATTCTGAATGGTTTAATTTATTTGTGTATTATATGTAACTGTATTTTCTTTAACTGTTATATATATATAAGGGCATCAAATAGTTTGAATGAATCAATTCTCATTTCTTGTTAGGCTTCAGATTCGAATGCAATAAACCCATGAGTGAAAAAAGCAAAAGATTATTTTGTATTTCTTTAGTAGTACAAAAGCTAATGTAACTAATACTAATAGTAACAATAGTAATATGTGTACTTGACTTAACCTTAGAGCTGATCAATGGTTCAGAGCCTCCAGAGTCCCCGTCAGTCACCATCAGTACTGGAGGCGGAGAGAAGAAAAAACTCAAAATACAGTATCAAGAAAATATGATTCTCACACACAGAGATCACACTAACGTGATGCATCAAATGAACAAATCCACAAGGGCCGTGACGAGGATTCGAACCTGCGTCCGGGAGCATCCCAGACACTGCCTTAATCGACTGAGCTACGACAGGGTAAAAAGGGTTGAAACCGAAGTTCTACTGAACTTACTGGATCCCGTAGCCTCTCCGAGGCACAAACCAGGCTTTTACACAACCCCCCCCCCCCCCCTGCACCCGAGCTATGTCAATAGGCCGTTCTCCCTCTTCACCCTTACATCATCACACTTTTTACCCTGCCGTAGCTCAGTCGATTAATGCAGTGTCTGGGATGCTCCCGGACGCAGGTTCGAATCCTCGTCACGGCCCTTGTGGATTTGTTCATTTAAATATGATTCTACTTGAAATTTGGATTTATTTAAGAACCTGGTAGTGAGCTGCATCATCCACGGCCACTTGGTGTGTTCTGAGAGTTTATCCCATGATGTCATGACATCTTCCAAACTCTTAAGACGCTGGTAATCAAAACATCCGGATTTAGCTACGAAACCTTAGTGGTTCGCGGGATTTAAAATGATGAATTTAGTGGTCCGTGAGGTCTGAAAGGTTGGCGACCGCTGACCTGGAGGGGAAGGAACTATTAGGGAAAGCGCCAAGCCATTGTGACTATATTGCACTGGGGAAGGGTGAGGATAAGGATTTGGGATGGGACGGGGAAAAGGAATGGTGCCCAACCATTTGAACGGTCGGGGATTGAACACCGACCTGCATGAAGCGAGACCGTCGCTCTACCGTCCAGCGCAAGTGGTTGGGCTCAGTGTTGCCAGATTGGGCTACAAATAGCGAATTGGGCTACTTTTGAGAGCCCTGCGCTCCCAAATTTTTAATATCGCTACTTGCTACTTTTTGGGCTAATTTAAAAGAAAGATGTGCTAATTTGGGCTATTAATGTTAAGAATGTACGATTGCGAGTTACATGAAAGTAACTAAGCTATAAATAATTGTGATTAATAATAATTGTAAATATTAATTAATACTAAATAATATTATTTAATAAATTAGTCCCAATTCAATGCAGAGTTTTCTTCCAAGCACAGAAACTTGTAAATATAAATACAAGATAATAGATAGATCGAAAAATTGATAAATAAAAAGTCTCCGTGGTGTAGTGGTAAGACACTCGCCTGGCGTTCCGCGAGCGCTATGTCATGAGTTCGTATCCTGGCCGGGGAGGATTTACTGGGCGCAATTCCTTAACTGTAGCCTCTGTTTAACGCAACAGTAAAATGTGTACTTGGATGAAAAAACGATTCTTCGCGGCAGGGGATCGTATTCCAGGGACCATAGGATTAAGGACTTGCCCGAAACGCTACGCGTACTAGTGGCTGTACAAGAATGTAACTACTCTTGTATATATCTCAAAAAAAAAAAAAAAATAAAATAAATAAATAAATAAATAAATAGACAACTTTCAAATATTGCATCAAGTAATGGCGAGAGGAAAAAACTAGACAGTATACATTACATTTGAAATTAATAATGGATGAATGATAATAAATTGGTGTATGTTTGTATGTATACCAGACAAAGTCCATTTAATGGCAGAATTTAGCCATTTTGTGTAAAAACTTTTATATCTCATATTATTAATTATAACAGTAATCGAAAAAAGTCAGTTTGTATATACAAGAGATGAAACAGAGAGCCATGAGCTAGAGCGATGTGCTGAGTCCATAAGGAGGCCGAGCTTCCAGAAATACCTTCCTGTGATTGGCTGTTGCGGGGAATACCAACACTCTTTTATGAATAAAATTTAAACTAAGAAATAGGTCCTTGTGAACAACAACAAGGTTGTTGTGAAAAAGAACAACAATTTCTGTTTTGCACCTGACAGAAATCTCCATCTAACTGAATAATTTACTGGAATAAGAGGACAGAGCAGTGTATCATTATTTGTGTCAAGGCAACCCCCAATAATAACGTCACAAGTTAGGTAGCCAACCCATTTTTATATAACATCTCTTATATCCTGCAATATTTAATTATCACTTTATTAACACTTTAAATAATTAACACCACTTTTTTGGGGTAAATTAAAGTTAAAGCAGAATTCCATAAGCAGGACTGGTGGGCTGAACTAAGATGATTTACTAAGTGGATGGCACCTATAGCTGATCCCTTCCTGTGATTGGCTGTTGTGTGAATGTCAACAAAGAGTTTCTACCAACGATATGCCATTTACTATGCACCCCATACCATCTTGCGGGCGGAGCTTGGAACCTCCTACCCGAGCACAACAATCCGCCTTATGGGTTGCTCTTTGGCTATTTATAGTGCGTTGGAAAAGCAACAGATGGCGTTAGTTGTATTTTGTAGGGTAATTTGTTATAAGTGTAATTTGATGTCAACAGATGGCGTAAGCTGATCTTATGGCCACTGTTGACCAGCCAGTTGATAGTGTTCTTATCTGCCGACAGATGGCATCAGCTGTATTATTATTATTTTAATAATATTATTACATTAATAATAATGTATTATTATTACTTTAAACACTGATCTATACGTCTGGTAGCTTATAATAAGGTTTTATACCATGCTGGTATTAGGTAACTAGAATTCTGCAATTACTTTTTTTTATCTACTGTTGAGAATATGTAAGACAAATGTAAGATTTTGAGGCTAAGTAACGAAGATAGTTACAAGATACGAGCCAGATGGTGTTGAGATTGCAAAAAGGGATTATGATAAGAACTTAAAGATTTACTGGGCGCAATTCCTTAACTGTAGCCTCTGTTTAACGCAACAGTAAAATGTGTACTTGGATGAAAAAACGATTCTTCGCAGCAGGGGATCGTATTCCAGGGACCATAGGATTAAGGACGTGCCCGAAACGCTACGCGTACTAGTAGCTGTACAAGAATGTAACAACTCTTGTATATATCTCAAAAAAAAAAAATCAATGCATAAATGTACGCAAATATGAGACTGGGATTTATTTCTCGAAAAGTTAGCAATAAAATACGCTTTCTAGTTCTTTATTTTTAAAATTAAGACCAGGGATTCTGTCTAACGAAGCTGCAAGCTAAAACACCGTTATCCTATAATGTTCATCTGTAGCTTGACCCTAAATACTCGTTTATTAAACGAATTTATTGTTAGAGTTCATTAGGAATCAACTTGTTGAAGGCAGAGTTTCCAACAAATACCTTCCTGTGATTGGCTGTTGCGGGGAATGCCAACGCTTATATGAATAAAATGCAAAATAAGAAATACGTCCTTTTGCTCAATAACCTTGGTGTTGTTGTACAAAAGAATAACAATTTCTGTTTTATACAAGACAGAAATTTCCATCTAACTGAATAATGTAGACCAATAAGAGGACGGAGGCATTGTATCGCCGATATTATTTGTGTGAGGCAACACCCTCTGATGACGTCACAAGTTAGGTAGCCAGCCCATGTTTCTGTAACACTCGTTACATCCTGCAGTATTTAATTATCACTATATTAATACTTTTAAATACTTAACATTTCACTTTTTAGGTAGATTAAAGTTGAAGCAGAATGTCATAAGCAAGGATGGTGTGTTGAATAAAGATGATTTATTACGTGGCTGGAGCCTTTAGCTGATCTCTTCCTGTGATTGGCTGTTGTGTGAATGTCAACAAAGAATATCTATGCCATTTATTATGCACCCCATACCATCTGTGGGCGGAGCTTGGAACCTCCTACCCGAGCACAACAACCCGCCTTATGGGTTGCTGTTTGGCTATTTATAGTGCGTTGGAAAAAAAAGAGATGGCGCTAGTTGTATTTTGTAGGGTAATTTGTTATAAGTGTAATTTGATGTCAACAGATGGCGTAAGCTGTATCTTATGGCCACTATTGACCAGCCAGTTGGTAGTGTTCTCGTCTGCCGACAGATGGCATCAGCTGTATTATTACTTCCGAATTTTCTTTAAACACTGATCTACAAATCCCTTGGCTTATGATAAGGTTTTATACCGTTTATGATAAGTATTAGATAACTGGAGTTATGCATTTACTTTTATTTATCAACTGTTCAGGATATCATCATATAACGTCTGGTTAGGACGTACTGTTCTCGATTGATGAAGATTAAGCCACCCAAGAGGTGGCACGGGCATGAATAGCCCGTAAATACTGCTCTCGTAATATTATTCAGGGGGGTGGGGGAACTGTCAAGTGAAAGCACCAAGCCATTACGACTATATAGCACTCGGAAGGGATCAGGATACGGATTTGGGATGGAACGGGGAAAGGAATTTTGCCCAACCTTTTGGGCGGTCGGGGATTGAACACGGACCTGTAGGAAACGAGGCCGTCGCTCTACCGTCCAGCCCAAGTGGTTAAGCGTAATATTATTAAAACAACAATTTATGCATATAATAACAGCAGTTCACACTAAAAATACTTGGATATATTGAAATTTGGTAGTGAATTCCAATCTAGGAATTTCCTATGACTAAACTGTACTTTTTAATCATTTTTATGTACTTACTACTTATTATTAAATTATTAAGTACTTACTCTAATAATTAAATAAATTATTTTATTTAATATTTAAATTAAATGATAAAATAATAGGTAATAATAAATCATTGTGTAGGGGGACAGGCAGCCAGTGTATATATACATGTTAGGCTTATACCAAGGTCCCACAAAGGTGCCACAAAGGTGCCAAATTAAAGACTGGGAGCTGCCGGGGCGGGCCCACGGGCTGCTGGCGGCCCTGGCCAGGCTGAACTTCCGCGCCCTTATAATCACCATTGTTTAATAATCTCCACAGGGAGAAACAACTGTAAATATAGGAATAGTTTATTACAACATACACAGTAAAGAAAACAGCTCGGAAAGTAAGGAAATAAACCTGCCGAAAAAACATTAAAGTCCATTTCAAGTTTAAGTATGTTTATTGTCGGTTCGTTCATGCCAGGCTTGCAGTTACACAACTGGTCGGGGTCCGCTTACACAACTGGTCGGGGTTCGGGGTGCACAATAAACCACCACTCACTGGTTGAATAGGGGATGCTTAATGAACTATCCACCTCTGGCGGCAAAAAATCAATATATATATATATATATATATATATATATATATATATATATATATATATATATATATATATATATATATATATATATATATATATATATATATATATAACTGAAAACTCACACCCCAGAAGTGACTCGAACCCATACTCCCAGAAGCAACGCAACTGGTCTGTACAAGACGCCTTAATCCACTTGACCATCACGACCGGACAAAATGAGGTGATAGCCGAGGCTATTTGAACCACCCCACCGCCGGCACTCGGATAGTAATCTTGGGCATAGCATTTTACCAAATCACCTCATTCTTTGGGGCACACGTGAGGAACACAAATGCGAACAAGCCTGAATGGTCCCCAGGACAATATGCAACTGAAAACTCGCACCCCAGAAGTGACTCGAACCCATACTCCCAGAAGCAACGCAACTGGTCTGTACAAGACGCCTTAATCCACTTGACCATCACGACCGGACAAAATGAGGTGATAGCCGAGGCTATTTGAACCACCCCACCGCCGGCACTCGGATAGTAATCTTGGGCATAGCATTTTACCAAATCACCTCATTCTTTGGTTCAAATAGCCTCGGCTATCACCTCATTTTGTCCGGTCGTGATGGTCAAGTGGATTAAGGCGTCTTGTACAGACCAGTTGCGTTGCTTCTGGGAGTATGGGTTCGAGTCACTTCTGGGGTGTGAGTTTTCAGTTGCATATTGTCCTGGGGACCATTCAGGCTTGTTCGCATTTGTGTTCCTCACGTGTGCCCCAAAGAATGAGGTGATTTGGTAAAATGCTATGCCCAAGATTACTATCCGAGTGCCGGCGGTGGGGTGGTTCAAATAGCCTCGGCTATCACCTCATTTTGTCCGGTCGTGATGGTCAAGTGGATTAAGGCGTCTTGTACAGACCAGTTGCGTTGCTTCTGGGAGTATGGGTTCGAGTCACTTCTGGGGTGTGAGTTTTCAGTTGCATATTGTCCTGGGGACCATTCAGGCTTGTTCGCATTTGTGTTCCTCACGTGTGCCCCAAAGAATGAGGTGATTTGGTAAAATGCTATGCCCAAGATTACTATCCGAGTGCCGGCGGTGGGGTGGTTCAAATAGCCTCGGCTATCACCTCATTTTGTCCGGTCGTGATGGTCAAGTGGATTAAGGCGTCTTGTACAGACCAGTTGCGTTGCTTCTGGGAGTATGGGTTCGAGTCACTTCTGGGGTGTGAGTTTTCAGTTGCATATTGTCCTGGGGACCATTCAGGCTTGTTCGCATTTGTGTTCCTCACGTGTGCCCCAAAGAATGAGGTGATTTGGTAAAATGCTATGCCCAAGATTACTATCCGAGTGCCGGCGGTGGGGTGGTTCAAATAGCCTCGGCTATCACCTCATTTTGTCCGGTCGTGATGGTCAAGTGGATTAAGGCGTCTTGTACAGACCAGTTGCGTTGCTTCTGGGAGTATGGGTTCGAGTCACTTCTGGGGTGTGAGTTTTCAGTTGCATATTGTCCTGGGGACCATTCAGGCTTGTTCGCATATATATATATATATAATGTGTGTGTATATGTGCAGAAATAATATTAATAAAACAATTAACATCGTGTAGTGTACTCTATATATCAAAATATATTACTTTGAAACCCATATCATTCACTAAAAAAAATTGGGCTACTCTTATTACAAATTCGCTTCTTTTTAGACCGTCAGCTCGCTACTTTCAGCAATTTAGATCCTGGCAACCCTGGTACTTGGGCTCGTTGACCTGCAGTGTGTCAGTGTTCAGAGTGACCTAAGAGTTTGTTAAGACCATAGTGACGCTAAGAGTTGATGACAAGACCACACACTAGAAAATGAAGGGACGACGACGTTTCGGTCCGTCCTGGACCATTCTCAAGTCGATTGTGATGAGGAAGTAGAGACAGGCAATAAAGTTGTTATAGACGCTAAGAGTTGTTATAGCCTAAAGTGTATTTAGATTATGTCGAGTTCACAGTTGATATTTTAAGTTCCTTGTCAACTAAATATTCTACCTAGTAATTCTTGGGTTTATAAGTATATATAATGACTGTAGCACTTTTGCTCCTGCTAGGTAAAAGAAAACTAATTGTAGTTTCACTTAGGTGTTCTCTCTTGCCTTAGACAAGTCTCAAGTCTCAAGTCCAGTTACTGAGTGAGAGGGGGAAGCCTAGCTCGATGAGCCTTGCTTTGTTATAGATGGATTGATTCATTGATGAAGATTAAGCCACCCAAAAGGTGGCACGGGCATGAATAGCCCGTAAGTGGTGGCCCTTTTGAGCCATTACCAGTATCAAGAGCTGATACTAGAGATCTGTGGAGGTGCGACTGCACCCTGCGTGACGGGAGATGTCTCCCGTGTGTTGTTATAGATTGATTGATTGATAAAGATTATGCCACCCAAGAGGTGGCACGGGCATGAATAGCCCGTAAACTTTGTTATAGACCTACGGGCCTTGTTATAATACTATTATAGGTGAGAGAGGTTTACCTATGACGTCAAGAGATAATCTGACAATTACTGACATCCGGTCAACCAGCCAATTCGCTTTACGCACCTCACACGCTCATTTTCACTTTATCTGTTCAAGCCAAAGATTATTAACATGCACGGGAGACATCTCCCGTCACGCAGGGTGCAGTCGCACCTCCACAGATCTCCAGTATCATCTATTGATACTGGAAATGGCTCAAAAGGGCTACCACTTATGGGCTATTCATGCCCATGCCACCTTTTGGGTAGCTTAATCTTCTCTCTCTCTCTCTCATTATTAACGTTGCATGATTCGTCATTCAGTGCCAGGTAAGTGCACTACGGGATCACCATAGCCCGTACTAATTGCCCCGCTCCTGTGCCAGGTAAGTTACGGGCTCACCATAACCCGTGCTACTTGGAACTTGTTTCGAGTAGCTGAATCTATAACAACAACAACATTCATATTGAGAAAGTGTCCATACACTTAGCTAAATAGGACTCAGTATCTACCTATTCTAGGATGGTGTCAGAGTATGTTGTTTCAGTGCTTAGCAAAGTAATGTGAGGCAAGAAGGTTATCTGTTCTTGTGGTGTGAGTGAGGTTAAGTCGTGGGCTTCTGGTCATTATCCAGTCACCTCCAGACGTTTATAACAGTAATCAGTGAGATCACTAACCCTGAATAAGCCTTGAAACAGTGTGGGGGAAGATTTATATCCGTGACGACCCATGTCTGGTTTTAAGATAATAGAAGCTTCGTTAAGATTTCCTTCTATTTTCCTAAAAGTTTACTACTTACTATCTATATCTATAAAAATAGAATGGAGACGATAGAAGAAAGGGAGAGGGGTTGAAAGAGGAAGGGGAGTGGAGAGGGAAGAGAGGGGGTGAGGTGAGAGTAGGGGGGGGGGGGAGTGACACCTGGGAACCCCCTGGTTCCCTATCCAATATAGTAGATCTATCTATACCTGTAAAATAGAATAACTGTCTTCCTAAGTTAGAGGCCAGATGCCTGGGGGTTTAGCCTCACCTAACTTCCACACGTGAATCATGTGGGGTATGGGAGAGTTATAGGCTAGTCGAGGTCGGCCCCAGTGCCACACTTTAAGAAACATCAGCAACTAACCTTCACCCCCCCCCCACGTTGCGATTTTCATGGTTAAGTTTGACATATTGGTTAAGTTGTCCACAGAATTATTTAGTTAAGCACTCCGGGTACAAACTCTGTGAGCAGCAACTGTCATGATCTCACACACACATTACATTATTGAATACCCCAGTCATTATAGATGCTTCAGACCTGCTGGCATGAGGTACCTGGAGCTTTGCAATCACTTTATTAACTCTCGTCGTCTTGAAGATATCCTCATAATGCACCCAGAATTTGCCAGTGCAGGCTACTGATCACATGGCCCCGTATGACTGACCATCTTGCAAGATGGGGATATTTTCATATCATTACTACTTTATTAACTCTCGTGATCTTGAGGATATCCTCATAATGCAGCCAGAGTTTGCCAGTGCAGACTACTGATCACACGACCCTGTGTGACTGATCATCCTGTTTGATGGCGATTTTTTAAGCATCACGATGATTTTAGCATAAATGCTGTTTTACCTAAATATGATAATACAAAAAATTATACAGTTTTTCTGAGAGAAGAGAAGAGAAGAGAGTTGTGAAGGAGGAAAGGGAGAGAGAGAGAGAGAGAGAGTGAGAGGGATGCTTGAAGTGAGGGAAGGATAGGGAGGGAGAATTAAGAGAGCATATGGAGGCTTGGAGGGGGGGATGATTTTGGAGGAGAAAGGTGAAGAGGGTGGGAGAGGGGGAGGAGCGGGCAGAGGACAAGAGAGGGGGGAGCATGGGGATAGAGAGTGGGGGGATAGGGAGAGAGGGGGGGGGGGTGTCTAGCGTGCTGTGTGCTCCACCACAGACGTGGCCAGACATTTACAATGCTAACCAGCATACACACATTTTTTTCTGTCCTCCATGGACAGGGTGAGAGTTCGTTAAACATATAATTCAGTGATGTATTGAACAATCAACCACAGAAGGTGATTGTAGTGCTTATAAAATGCTAATTGAACCTACATACATATATGTGTGTCGATATGTAGGCCACCATGCACATGTTTGAACGAAGTAACTTGCCACAGACTTACAGACAGGCGGGCATGTGTAGAGGGACGTAGACCACTGCAACAATGTCCTAAAAACCACATAAGGAATAATAGACAGTGAGTAGGAAGCTCTTCAAGGAGTGCTGCCGGGCCAACCAGGCTGTGGTGGATATGTGGGCCTGCGGACCGCTCCAAACAACAGCCTGTTGGACCAAGCTTTCACACGTCAAGCATGGCCTCGAACCGGGCTTGGTGGGAGTAGAAGAACTCCCAGAACCCCATTATTAAGCAGGGATGAAGTAGATGACCTCACACATGATCAGTAACAATTATAGAGTCACACACAGAGATCACACTAACGTGATGCATCAAATGAACAAATCCACAAGGGCCGTGACGAGGATTAAGGCAGTGTCTGGGATGTTCCCGGACGCAGGTTCGAATCCTCGTCACGGCCCTTGTGGATTTGTACAATTATAGAGTTTTTTTTCAACTCTTGTTGTTATCGTCTCAGTGTATTACTATAAGTGAACCGTATTGGTTGGTGTTAAGTTTTCACGGCAAATATGATTGCCTTTTAGAATTCGATTGATGAAATAAAGATAAAATATATTTCGCCCTTTTTCTCAGAAAACCGCTAAGTATAACTAAAGGTTGGTAATGACCTTTTTTGTTACACACAAAGTGTACTTTCAAGTGAGCTGTACTATAGTAAACTATGATAGAAATTAACAGATTTATACAATAATTTAAAAAAATGATAGAAATTAACGGATAAATATACTATAATTAAAAATATATAGAAATTACCGGATATATATATATGTATATATATATATAATATATATATATATTATATATATATATATATATATATATATATGCGAACAAGCCTGAATGGTCCCCAGGACAATATGCAACTGAAAACTCACACCCCAGAAGTGACTCGAACCCATACTCCCAGATGCCACGCAACTGGTATGTACAAGACGCCTTAATCCACTTGACCATCACGACCGGACATAATGAGGTGATAGCCGAGGCTATTTGAACCACCCCACCGCCGGCACTCGGATAGTAAGCTTGGGCATAGCATTTTACCAAATCACCTCATTCTTTGGGGCACACGTGAGGAACACAAATGCGAACAAGCCTGAATGGTCCCCAGGACAATATGCAACTGAAAACTCACACCCCAGAAGTGACTCGAACCCATACTCCCAGATGCCACGCAACTGGTATGTACAAGACGCCTTAATCCACTTGACCATCACGACCGGACATAATGAGGTGATAGCCGAGGCTATTTGAACCACCCCACCGCCGGCACTCGGATAGTAAGCTTGGGCATAGCATTTTACCAAATCACCTCATTCTTTGGGGCACACGTGAGGAACACAAATGCGAACAAGCCTGAATGGTCCCCAGGACAATATGCAACTGAAAACTCACACCCCAGAAGTGACTCGAACCCATACTCCCAGATGCCACGCAACTGGTATGTACAAGACGCCTTAATCCACTTGACCATCACGACCGGACATAATGAGGTGATAGCCGAGGCTATTTGAACCACCCCACCGCCGGCACTCGGATAGTAAGCTTGGGCATAGCATTTTACCAAATCACCTCATTCTTTGGGGCACACGTGAGGAACACAAATGCGAACAAGCCTGAATGGTCCCCAGGACAATATGCAACTGAAAACTCACACCCCAGAAGTGACTCGAACCCATACTCCCAGATGCCACGCAACTGGTATGTACAAGACGCCTTAATCCACTTGACCATCACGACCGGACATCAACGCCTTAATCAAGTGGATTAAGGCGTCTTGTACATACCAGTTGCGTGGCATCTGGGAGTATGGGTTCGAGTCACTTCTGGGGTGTGAGTTTTCAGTTGCATATTGTCCTGGGGACCATTCAGGCTTGTTCGCATTTGTGTTCCTCACGTGTGCCCCAAAGAATGAGGTGATTTGGTAAAATGCTATGCCCAAGCTTACTATCCGAGTGCCGGCGGTGGGGTGGTTCAAATAGCCTCGGCTATCACCTCATTATGTCCGGTCGTGATGGTCAAGTGGATTAAGGCGTCTTGTACATACCAGTTGCGTGGCATCTGGGAGTATGGGTTCGAGTCACTTCTGGGGTGTGAGTTTTCAGTTGCATATTGTCCTGGGGACCATTCAGGCTTGTTCGCATTTGTGTTCCTCACGTGTGCCCCAAAGAATGAGGTGATTTGGTAAAATGCTATGCCCAAGCTTACTATCCGAGTGCCGGCGGTGGGGTGGTTCAAATAGCCTCGGCTATCACCTCATTATGTCCGGTCGTGATGGTCAAGTGGATTAAGGCGTCTTGTACATACCAGTTGCGTGGCATCTGGGAGTATGGGTTCGAGTCACTTCTGTGGGTGTGAGTTTTCAGTTGCATATTGTCCTGGGGACCATTCAGGCTTGTTCGCATTTGTGTTCCTCACGTGTGCCCCAAAGAATGAGGTGATTTGGTAAAATGCTATGCCCAAGCTTACTATCCGAGTGCCGGCGGTGGGGTGGTTCAAATAGCCTCGGCTATCACCTCATTATGTCCGGTCGTGATGGTCAAGTGGATTAAGGCGTCTTGTACATACCAGTTGCGTGGCATCTGGGAGTATGGGTTCGAGTCACTTCTGGGGTGTGAGTTTTCAGTTGCATATTGTCCTGGGGACCATTCAGGCTTGTTCGCATTTGTGTTCCTCACGTGTGCCCCAAAGAATGAGGTGATTTGGTAAAATGCTATGCCCAAGCTTACTATCCGAGTGCCGGCGGTGGGGTGGTTCAAATAGCCTCGGCTATCACCTCATTATGTCCGGTCGTGATGGTCAAGTGGATTAAGGCGTCTTGTACATACCAGTTGCGTGGCATCTGGGAGTATGGGTTCGAGTCACTTCTGGGGTGTGAGTTTTCAGTTATATATATATATATATATATATATATATATATATATATATATATATATATATATATATATATATATATTATAATTTAAAAAAAATGAATGTTTGCTATCTTGATGTTATCATAATTACACCCAACAGAAGCTGGAGTGGCGCCATAGGGACGGTACTCGTCTACAGGTAGTGTATGAGGGAATAAAATCATCCCAGACATTTCTGAATCACGATTTCTGCCAAAGACCGTGTTTATCCTCCGCGGCTCCTGGCACTATATAGTATGACCGGTTATACTGCCCAGCCAAACACGACGTTTCTACAACGTATGACTAAGTTCAAGTATGTTTATTGAGATAAGCAATAAATACATCTCAAAGGGATAGAGTAGCTTAGGCTATCTCTACCCCCCATGACCAAGTTTTAACACCTAATAAACTTGGTCGAACGTTATAGCAACGTTGTAATACATCATAAAATCTTATTACAACGTATGACCAAGTTTTAACACAACAAACTTGGTCGAACTCGATTGTTTCAAGCGTAGGTTGGACATATATTTGAGTGGGATTGGGTGGTTATAAATAGGAGCTGCCTCGTATGGGCCAATAGGCCTTCTGTAGTTACCTTTCTTCTTTTGTTCTTATGTTCTTATGAACGTTGTAGCAACATTGTAATACGTCATAAAACCTTATTACAACGTTTTTACAATATTCGACCAAGTTTTGACGCCTAACAAGTTATAACATCGTTGTAATGCGTCATAAAAACGTTATAACAAGGTGTAACAACTTGGTTACAAGTTGTAACAGGCGGAAAATATGAACAGTTATGTTGTGTTTGCAGGGAGGAGGAGAACAGTGTGTTCAGAATTTTCAAGAGAGCTGCGGCAGTGTTCATACTGGTAAACATTTCGATAGAGTTAAGGAGGGGGGGACTATCAGGGGGGAAAGCGCCAACGTTGTTGTTGTTATAGATTCAGGTACTCGGAACAAGTTCCAAGTAGCACGGGCTACGGCGAGCCCGTCGTGGACTTACCTAGCACAGGAGCGATGCTGTGTAGACTGAAGCGCTCACGTTGTTGTTATAGATTCAGCTACTCGGAACAAGTTCCAAGTAGCACTGGCTATGGTGAGCCCGTAACTTACTTGGCACAGGAGCGGGGCAAGTAGCACGGGCTATGGTGAGCCCGTAGTGGACTTACCTGGCACAGGAGAGGTGCTCGGAAGTGCCCACAAGCCAGTACGACTATATAGCGCTTGAAAGGGGTCGGGATAAGGATTTGGGATGAGACGGGAGGAAAGAGGGTAAAGGGGGGGGGGGGACTCCCCCGCTAATCGAAAATACCATTCATAAGTCACCTTCAAACCTACATTTTAACAAATGACACACAATAAAACTATATAAAATGATGATGATTCAGTTCAAACAAATTAGAAGCAGGTAGAGAATTATATTTATTATACCCATGTAAATATTGTTAACATTTTATCCCACGAAAGATTACTAAGAAAGCATAAGCACAAGGTAATGAATGACATCTCTTAAACTTACTCGGTGCATGCAGGCGATGAGTCACAATAACGTGGCTAAAGTATGTTGACTAAACCACACACTAGAAGGTGAAGGGACGACGACGTTTCGGTCCCTCCTGGACCATTCGCAAGTCGACTTGAGACTGGTCCAGGACGGACCAAAACGTCATCGTCCCTTCACTTTCTAGTGTGTGGTCTGTAGTGTGTTACTCGGTGTATGGCTGTCACGCACAAACACAAGGTCAACATAAGTCATTCAAAGCCAGTGTGGTGAACAGTGCCAAGTTCAGTGCCACACACCGCTGTTCAAAAGATCTAGAAATAAACAACATAGGTAATGCAGGCGATGAGTCACAATAACGTGGCTAAAGTATGTTGACTAGACTACACACTAGAAGGTGAAGGGACGACGACGTTTCGGTCCGTCCTGGACCATTCTCAAGTCGTTTGTGAGAATGATCTCTCAATCGACTTGAGAATGGACGGACCGAAACGTCGTCGTCCCTTCACCTTCTAGTGTGTGGTCTGGTCAACATAGGTAATTTTGTGGTTGACTACAACGGGGAGAGAGAGAGGCAATAAATTAAAAACTCCAGAAAAGTTTCAGGTCATAAACAACCCTTCAGAATGGGCTGCTAATTGGTAGATGCAGTTCAATGCTAGAAAATGGAGCATTCTAAACCTAAACTAAGAAAACACAGGTTCTAGATATCACCTATGTAATAGTGAAATTGTGAAATCAGTTGAAAACAAAGGTTATTTGAGGGCCTGATTGGTGGGTGGGTCCAGGGGGGGAGGGGAAACTAGTACAGTATTTTTTTTTTTTTTGAGATATATACAAGAGTTGTTACATTCTTGTACAGCCACTAGTACGCGTAGCGTTTCGGGCAAGTCCTTAATCCTACGGTCCCTGGAATACGATCCCCTGCCGCGAAGAATCGTTTTTTCATCCAAGTACACATTTTACTGTTGCGTTAAACTGAGGCTACAGTTAAGGAATTGCGCCCAGTAAATCCTCCCCGGCCAGGATACGAACCCATGACATAGCGCTCGCGGAACGCCAGGCGAGTGTCTTACCACTACACCACGGAGACTGTATATAAGGCTTACCATGAGCTAATTGAAAGTGTGACCTCAGAACACTGAAAAGATTTGCTGTACAAAAAATTGTACCACTTACGGGCTATTCATGCCCGTGCCACCTCTTGGGTGGCTTAATCTTTATCAATCAATCAATCTAAGGGAAGGGAAAGCTCGCAGCCTACTCCCAGGAGTCAGACGCAGTCTTCTGTACTCACCTGTGACAACAACAAAATGTTCACCTTTTGTAGAGTAGTTGTGGGTCATGATGTGATTGCTAATGTTATCTACCAACTGAAACTTGACAGTCAAAGAGCCTTGTGTCCTGCAGTCATTGAATAGATAAGACGGTTCTCTCTCATGCCTCTTGAATATAAAACACCAGAGATGAATGTACCGTCAAAGGAAATTTTGACAAAGTTATAAAGACTTTCTTGTTTTAGGAAAAACAAACAAGAGAAACAAAAGCAAAACAAACTCCGTAAAAAAATGCAACTGTTATTTTCCTAATCAGAAGCGTACGAACCCAACCAACTCGCCAAACAAATTAAGCAAGATTTAAAGAAAATCGTCAAACTATGACTGCTTTAATTATTTATATTACGTCGCATTTTAAACGGATTCTTCGATTGCGATAAAAAATGCGGCTCATTAAGTGAGCGGAGAGGCTGTATCCCTGGAAACATAAACCGAAACTGTCTATTTTCTGTTGTTGACCAGACCACACACTAGAAGTTGAAGGGACGACGACGTTTCGGTCCGTCCTGGACCATTCTCAAGTCGATTTGAGACTTGATTCTCAAGTCGAATCGACTTGAGAATGGTCCAGGACGGACCGAAACGTCGTCGTCCCTTCAACTTCTAGTGTGTGGTCTGGTCAACATACTTCAGCCACGTTATTGTGACTCATCGCCTGCATATGTCTATTTTCTGCCTAGATTTCGGCACTCTAGATAGCTAGCAAATGGATGTCACCTATTTAGAATAAATACGATAGCCACATCTTCCCCTCTAGTACTCGTGCGTACATCATCTCTTCCTTTGATAACTCGTTCATTCCTCAGCCTTGTAGCCTGTAGAGGCAGGTAATGCTCACCCCCTGTAGCCTGTAGAGGCAGGTAATGTTCACCCCCTGTAGCCTGTAGAGGCAGGTAATGTTCACCCCCTGTAGCCTGTAAAGGCAGGAAATGCTCGCATATTGCCTGTAGAGGCAGGAAATGCTCATGCTTACTCGCTCTACCAGCATATTCCACACACACACACACACACACACACACACACACACACACACACACACACACACCACACACACACACACACACACACACACACCACACACACACACACACACACACACGTTTCAGTCACTCAGCCTGAGCGCCCATTAGCATCATACAACACCAAAAAAGCACACATCTCCCGTACCAGGTGAGTACGACGGGCTCACCATAGCCCGTGCTGCTTGGAACTTTGTATTCCGCGTAGCTGAATCTAAAACAACATCCAAAAGAAGGCTTAAAAGAAGACTTGCCGTGTGGACTTGAGGTCTGATCGCCTTGTTCAGGAGACCTGGCGCTGGAGCCAGGCGTCTCTAGACGACTCCAAGAAAGGTAGATAATGAACATGAGTCACACGCCTGAGGTAAGCCTTAGGGGTAAGCCTGATGTTATGCATGCGCCTCAGGAAAGTCAAGTAGGAAAATATTAATGGTGACCCAGAAAGCGGAACTCAAGAGGCGTGCGAACAGGTTCTGAGGAAATGCCAACGAGTTCGGGTCGATACGTTTTCTATCTTGTCTGGGAGCAACCCGTCCTCCTAATACAACGTTGCATTTTTTGACGTATTCTCTACCTAAGACCCAACTGTCGTACTGGAAAATGGCAGCGGCTCGCGAAATTGACGTATTGTCCCGTTTTCTGTTTTGGGTCCTCTGGAAGGTTAGGATAAGGAGGCACTTTAGTACGACAGTTTCTAGACGTTGTGGAACCCTTATGAGGACGGGCTGCACAATTACCCTCTGTCATATATTCATCGAGAGATGTATTCCATTTCTTTGTATATGGACACTAAGACCTAAGTTTAATCCTAGATTATGTTCAGGAATAAAGTATACTTGCTTTTTGGTCAATAAAGTATACTTGCTTTTTGGTCAATAAAGTATACTTGCTTTTTGGTCAATAAAGTATACTTGCTTTTTGGTCAATAAAGTATACTTGCTTTTTGGTCAATAAAGTATACTTGCTTTTTGGTCAATAAAGTATACTTGCTTTTTGGTCAATAAAGTATACTTGCTTTTTGGTCAATAAAGTATACTTGTTTTTTGGTCAATAAAGTATACTTGCTTTTTGGTCAATAAAGTATACTTGCTTTTTGGTCAATAAAGTATACTTGCTTTTTGGTCAATAAAGTATACTTGCTTTTTGGTCAATAAAGTATACTTGCTTTTTGGTCAATAAAGTAAACTTGCTTTTTGGTCAATAAAGTATACTTGCTTTTTGGTCAATAAAGTATACTTGCTTTTTGGTCAATAAAGTATACTTGCTTTTTGGTCAATAAAGTATACTTGCTTTTTGGTCAATAAAGTATACTTGCTTTTTGGTCAATAAAGTATACTTGCTTTTTGGTCAATAAAGTATACTTGCTTTTTGGTCAATAAAGTATACTTGCTTTTTGGTCAGTAAAGTAGTGTCGCCATTATCTACTCAGTAAAAAGTCCATTCTCTAAATAGCCTCGCTTTTTAGAGCGTCCAGCTGAGAGGTGAATATGAAACGAAGATTGAGATGCTGAAGCCTCATCAATTCATCATGCTTCTCGAAAAGTATTTATAAACAGCGAGAAAACGATATACAAACCAAAGTAGAACGAGATGTCATTTTGACCGAATTGCTTGCCATCCTACATCCTAGACTCCGACTCAAGGAAAAGATCTTGCAAGTATGACCACGTCCGTTGCCATCTGTGACCCCACGACGCCATCCTTGAACATTGCATACTGATAACTACCATTAGATCTTAGCGAACAATCAGCGTTGCATATTAAACCAGGCAGTTAACATGCAAAGCTGACAGTTGGTCGACTCCGCAGCCTCAAAACAAATTCAGATTTTATCAGCAAATTAAATGTGTATGAGATTCAGAGGTTCATCTAAGCCTTCCTTCTTTCTGTTCTATCCATTATCTAAGTAAGTCACAATATAACTTCCTGCTGAGGAAGTCTTTTATTTATTTATTTATTTATTTATTTATTTATTTATTTATATACAAGAAGGTACATTGGGTTTGTGAGGATACATAGCATGATGTTTACATTCTTGTAAAGCCACTAGTACGCGCAGCGTTTCGGGCAGGTCCTTTATCTAACAGATAATGGGTTTTGATAAACACGTGAATACGTCCTCCTAATAGAACGTCGCATTTTAACGTATACTCTACTTAAGGCCAAAATTTGTCATACTAGAAAATGGCAGCGGCTCGCGATATTAACATCCTGTCCCGATTTCTGTTTTATGTCCTGCGGTAGGTTAGAATAAGGTGGCACTTTAGTATGACAAGTTTCTTGACATTGGGAAAATATAGGAGGACGGGCTGGAGTATGAGTGCGGGGAAGCCCGGGTTACGAACACAGGCTACGGGGGGGGGGGGGTAGAAATAGCCTAAGCTACTCTATCCCTTTGAGATGTATTTATTGCTTATCTCAATAAACATACTTGAACTTGTACACAGGCTACAGCTTCTGGGACCTCCGACGTCATAGGGTATCACCTCTGCAAGCCTGAGGCTGCCAAGCCTTGAAGGTCGATTTTGACCAGACCACACACACTAGAAGGTGAAGGGACGACGACGTTTCGATTTGAGACTGGTCCAGGACGGACCGAAACGTCGTCGTCCCTTCACCTTCTACTTGAAGGTCGGGGCTTCTTAGAGGTTAAAGTTGCTGACTTGAGATAAGTGCGACCCCCACGGCATTAACGGGACGAAAATATTAAAGAAATAAAGGCATTCGAGATTCCTAAGGTCACTACAAGGTTCTTTAACGCTCGCGGTACCAAGGCACTTCTTCGTAATTACTGCAAGTGATGCAATTGGTATTATTGCACAATTAAATCACAATAGCGTGATGTAGTAACTGTGTCTGGGAAGTCCAGGGATTCTTGTTCTATCCCAGTGTATTGCTGCAATATTTTATTATTATTATTATTATTATTATTATTATTATTATTATTATTATTATATAGAACTAACGTGATTATATTTCACGTTAAAAATCAATTGGAGCAATGCGGTGACTCTAACCAACGATCTGAGTACTCACAGCCTCGCTCCTGGGAGTACTCAGTACTCCCAGTTGTTCTGGAGTACTACTGTACCGCGACATGGTATATAAGATGATCAAACGTTACGTTACATGAGTAGATGGAGAAATGACGACGTTTCGGGTCGTTTCTGAATCATTATCACACGACTTGATAATAGTCCAGTAGGGAGCGAAACGTCATCGTATCATCATCATATCTGGTGTGTGGTTTGGTCATCATATCTTCAGCTACGTTATTCTGACTCATCGTCTACACATGATACAAATTACACAACCTGGGATTCCACTGAATCCACAGGAAGTGTGGTGAGAGTCCCTACTGTGGCCAGTCCAAACTTTACGTATAACCTCATACGTACTCATGTGTAGGTAAATGAATTCACTCATCCACCTTTCCTGTGGATTCACTTGAATCCAAGATTATGTAACTTACTCCATGTCGTCTTGGTACAAGGGTGAGGTGTCCAGATATTATTATTATTATTATTTTTATTAATATTATTAAGATAAGCTTCCCAATTCGATATGATGAGTGTTTATCATATCAACAAATAGATTAGGCTACACACACAGAGATCACACTAACGTGATGCATCAAATGAACAAATCACACTTACTGATTAGGCAGTGTCTGGGATGCTCCCGGACGCAGGTTCGAATCCTCGTACGGCCCTTGTGGATTTGTTCATTAGATTAAGCTGTTCCGTAGACCAAATAATGCATCTTTTAATGTGATCAAGACTTAAGTTTTGAAAATGGACACTTTAATGGAGAAACTTTTGTTGAATTGTACGTTTGGTTATAATATTTAATAGTGGTAAAATTTGCTGCAGTTGTAATAAATTTGTTTAATAGAAATGATAATAATGGTAATAATAATAATTATACTCAAATATTAATAATTGTAACACTCCATATAAAACTGTATTTTAACAGATAAAAAACAACTCTAATAACAGAAGTTAAAAGTTACTATTATTATTATTAACAATAATAATACCAATATTTATTAGTATTATTTATATTATTAACAGTAATAATAATAATAATAATAATTATTATTATTATTATTATTATTATTATTATTATTATTATTATTATTATTATTATTATTATTATTATTATTAACAATAATAACACTAATAATATTTATTATTATTGTTTAATCTTCGATTACATTAAACAGTTCAAGTAAGTTCTGTGGGGGTTTCCTCCTCAACAATTTCGTAGTCAAAAAGGGTTCAATGGCACCATGCTGTATGTCCTCTGCTGGCAACCGAGGGACCCCGGGTTCAATCCCAAGACAGGAGAGAAACAGTTGGGCACGTTTCCTTTCGCCAGGCGCCACTGTTACTCTAGCAGTGCAATAGGTACCTGGGAGTTAATCAACTATCATAGGGAAGGTCTGTGTGGAGGCCTGGTCGAGGACCGGGCCGCGGGGACACTAAAAGCCCCGAAATCATCTCAAGAAAATCAAATCATCTCAAGAAGGTCAGTTATAGGAGGGATCTCGTGAGGAAGGGGGGGGGGGGTAGAAATTGCCTAACTCTATCCCTTTGAGATGTATTTCTTTCTTGTCTCAGTAAATATACTTGCACTTGAAGGGACCTCGCTAAGTTTTAAGTACACGTTTTCTGTTTCGACATATGACGAATTTATTAGGCTGCCCAATTTTTGTTTTATTCAACACATTTAGGTACATATGCATTTGTGCATATGTACCTCTGTTAATTTCTTTATTCCCATCAGAAATTATCAGAAAGTACATCAAACCTTCTGATAATTTTTATGTGATAAAATTTTCCCAGACTTTGTTAACGCTTTGTTCATGTAATGTTCTAATTTAAGTACTAGGCTTTCAACGAGTTTCGGGAAAAAAAATATTCGTTTATTGAAATTGGTTTTGTGATAACAAATTGAACTGAACACTTCATTAACACGGAAATTGTTTATTAAATGGACATTTCTAGTTCGCACCAAATCCTGGATATTCATGACCAGAATAGGCTCCTCAACTATAATAAAATTGACTAGGCTCTTCTGGTTCTAAAGGTATTTCATTACTCAGTTACTTCAGTGTAGTGTCATTTGCCTTTTTTAGAATACTGTTCTTCACGGCCCTTGTGAATTTGTTGAATAATGTTCTTACGTGTGTAGCTCTCACGTGCCGGGCAGCTCCCCTTCTAAGAAAAGTATTCTTGCAATACAGAGGAAAGCTGTTAGCCTATGAAGTCAGGTCATGTTACCTGACCTCACTTCAAAGCTGGAGTCAATATAGCCTCCAGTCACAAGGTTTCTTTTCTTTTGTTGACCAGACCACACACTAGAAGGAGAAGGGACGACGACGTTTCGGTCCGTCCTGGACCATTCTCAAGTCGATTCTTTCTTTTCTTTCTCTCTTCGCCCTCTACTCCCATGACTTGAGAGATGTTCACCCCGTCTTAAAACATGAACACCCGTCAACTTCGCCTGCTTAATGTGTTCAGCGCAAATCCAAGAATTGAAAGCATCGGTGGCTCTTATTTTTGTCCATTGCATTAACACCATGTGGAATGATCACCCTAAATATTTCTTCTCGAGACACGTTTGATTTTCAGCCCTTTTAAAGGACTTTCTTATTAGAGAGTTGAGTTTTGGTCTCCGAGCTGAGGCATGGACACACAAATTCACTTGAGCGCGTACAGAGAGATGACAAAGTTAATCCCAGGCTTTGGGAACCTTTTATAAAGAGATTAATAAAGCTAAATCTATGTTCTGTAGCAAGACGAAAAGTAAAGGGTGACACGACTGAAGTATATCAATGGAGTATAATAACAAAGGGGATATAAATAAGGTGTTTGATATCTCAACACAAGATAAAACTAAGAGACAATGGATGTAAACTGGCTAAGTGTAATATCATGAAAGACTTTGTGTATAAACTGGTTTGGAAAAAGGGAATTGTTGATTTATGGAACAAATTACCTGGTTGGAGAGACATACATGTTAATGAATTTGAGCTGATATAAATTGGAGTTATTTCCAATTCATGGGTTACGGGCTATTCATGCCCGTGCCACCTCTTGGGTGGCGTAATCTTCATCAATCTATTTATGGGAAAGGTCAAGGTCACATGACCAGAGTGACCTGATCAGCGACCTGCAAGTGACAAGGGTGTACTATGACCCCTCCCCCCCCCCCCGTCACTAGCATCATGCCAGTTAAACCTTGTCTGTTAAATCTCTTGTATGTTAAACCTTGGCTGTTAAATTGTAACTATGTACACTACATATGTATGTAGTGTACATAATGCAGTCCCCCCGTGGTGCAGTGGTAAGACACTCGCCCGGCGCTTTGCAAGCGATTTAGCTAAGGTTCGTATCCTGGCCGGGTAAGAATTTAACGGAGGATCCGAAACTGTAGTCCCTCTGTTCACCCAGCAGTGAATGGGTACCTTGTTGAACGATTTGGCGGGTCGTATTCCAGGGAAAATTAGGATTAAGGACCTGCCCGAAACTATGCGTGTATATATTATATATATATATACACGCATAGCATTATATATATTATATATATATTATATATATATATATATATATATATATATATATATATATATATATATATATATATATATATATAAATATATATAATGTGTGTGCTTAAATTTATAAACATTTTAGTTACTGAAGCCGTGATCAACAACTCTACAAGCCATTACCGAGTTAATGGGCTCTGTGAATTACGCAATGACCCAGTGACTTAGTAACTCACTCAAGCTTATTGTTGATTTAGATTCAGGTACTGGGAACAACAAGTTCCAAGTAGCACGGGCTATGGTGAGCCCGTAGTGGTTTTACCTGGCACAGGAGCGGTGGGGCTGCAACTGTCACTCAAGCGGGAGTCCTCGTGTACAGGATGGAGCAGGGGCGGGGTGTACCCTGAGTGTGTGTTGAGGCACTCACAGGGTGAGAGTGCTTTGGTGAGGTCGTCGTGCTTCTGACGACCACATTTCGCACAAGATAATCACACACACACACACACACACACACACACACACACACACACACACACACACACACACACACACACACACACACACTGTATATTGTTTCTGATATATGTAAATGACCTCCCGGAGGGTATCGATTCATTTCTCTCAATGTTTGCGGACGATGCTAAAATTATGAGAAGGATTAAAACAGAAGAGGACTGTTTGAGGCTTCAAGAAGACCTAGACAAGCTGAAGGAATGGTCGAACAAATGGTTGTTAGAGTTTAACCCAACCAAATGTAATGTAATGAAGATAGGTGTAGGGAGCAGGAGGCCAGATACAAGGTATCATCTGGGAGAGGAAATTCTTCAGGAGTCAGAGAAGGAAAAAGACTTGGGGGTTGATATCACGCCAGACCTGTCTCCTGCAGCACATATCAAGCGGATAACATCAGCGGCATATGCCAGGCTGGCCAACATACGAACGGCATTCAGAAACTTGTGTAAAGAATCATTCAGAACTTTGTATACCACATATGTCAGGCCAATCCTGGAGTATGCAGCCCCAGCATGGAGTCCATATCTAGTCAAGGATAAGACTAAACTGGAAAAGGTTCAAAGGTTTGCCACCAGACTAGTACCCGAGCTGAGAGGTATGAGCTACGAGGAGAGACTACGGGAATTAAACCTCACTTCGCTGGAAGACAGAAGAGTTAGGGGGGACATGATCACCACATTCAAGATTCTGAAGGGGATTGATAGGGTAGATAAAGACAGTCTATTTAACACAAGGGGAACACGCACAAGGGGACACAGGTGGAAACTGAGTGCCCAAATGAGCCACAGAGATATTAGAAAGAACTTTTTTAGTGTCAGAGTGGTTGACAAATGGAATGCATTAGGAAGTGATGTGGTGGAGGCTGACTCCATACACAGTTTCAAGTGTAGATATGACAGAGCCCGATAGGCTCATGAATCTGTACACCTGTTGATTGACGGTTGAGAGGCGGGACCAAAGAGCCAGAGCTCAACCCCCGCAAACACAACTAGGTGAGTACAACTAGGTGAGTACACACACACACACACACACACATATGTGCCCAAATGAGCCACAGAGATATTAGAATGAACTTTTTTAGTGTCAGAGTGGTTGACAAATGGAATGCATTAGGAAGTGATGTGGTGGAGGCTGACTCCATACACAGTTTCAAGTGTAGATATGATAGAGCCCAATAGACTCAGAAATCTGTATACCTGTTGATTGACGGTTGAGAGGCGGGACCAAAAAGCCAGAGCTCAACCCCCGCAAACACAACTAGGTGAGTACATAACTACCACACAACGTGGATTAAACCCAACGCCTTGGAGACACCAACCTCCGCTACTCATGGGTTGTCCTGCACTCATTAAAGATGCCAACCGTTCTGAAAATTTTAACCCGTCCTCAGAACAAGTCCATTCCATCCAGCGGTCGACCCCACAGACGCATCCATCAATTTTAACACACTGTTCATTCAAAATAGGAATTATCTCAAGTATAAATTAAGATTATAATATATTAGCATATTGTGCATATATAGGCAGAGGTTAGGTTAGGTTCATCAGGTTCTGTTGGCGATTATTTGTATTTGTAGTACGTGGGTCAAGCATTTACAGCGTTGCGGTTCGAACAAAATTCGTCAATTCGTTCCGAAAGTGTTTGAACGTCAACAGTTGTGAGTCGTGTATAAACCGTTTTTCATTCATAAACAGGGGGTTTGGCGGGTGGATGGAATCACTTTTGGGTCTTTGTTTGGAGGACGAGCTGAAGCATTTACAGCGTTGCGATTCGAACAATATTCGTCAGTGAAGCACCTGTTCCGGAAGTGTTCGGACGACATCAGCTGAGTCCTGTGTAAACCGTTTTTCATTCATAAACAGGGGGTTTGGCGTGTGCATGGAATGGACTTTGGCCTTTGTTCATGAGGACGGGCTGAGAAATTCAGGAACTGACTCGTAGACTTCTCCCAAACGCTCGTTGGGGTTCAATATTCGCCTTAACCAGCACCTCCGGTTACTACACATGTTCCAACTAGAGATGGTTACCACGGCGACACGCTCGATAAACTGTCCTTCATCGTTACAAACTATCAAGAAGGCATCACTTGGGCCCGCCACAGTACCTGGTAACCTCAGCGCTAACCAATGCCGCTCATCGGAATTACACAATACAACGAAACTAAGATACCACTCCCCCCTTCAAAACAGTACCTCAATCTTTCCCACACGATTGTCCCTTATCACTTGATACCTTGCGTTTAGTTTTCTGTTCCCTCCTGCCCCTCCCTGTCCCATCTATCCCTCACTCCCTCTCTCCCACATCCCTCCCCTCCTCTCCCTGCTACTCTCATCTCTTTCCGTCTTGCTTATCGCGGAAGCTGGTTGGTATCAGTGAGAAGTGACGTCATAGTGCGTGGCCGAGCAGCGTGGTGCCGATCAGTCTGGGTTCGACCTCCGTAGTGAGAAGGTGGTGTGTACGGTAGCTCCGCTCCCCCCTCCCTCCCCTCACACTCTTAAGAGATACTGTGCCACGAGCTCCGACGTCTTAAAGGTGAGTGTCTTGTCTTCTAGCCACGTGTTGTGGTGTCAAAGTTATATAAAGCGAAAATTATAAATTTCTGTAAACATGTATCTTTAGTACTCGACTTAAAAACCTATCAAATGAGCTTTTTTTGATATGTTTTCGTAATTTTGTAAACTCCACGTTAAGTACAGTTAAGACGGGAAAGCCCATTGTATGATTTTGTAATTAATATCCAACACATAAGCATGTTTTAATTGGATAACTCAGACTCGGCGAACAAGACTTGAATGTAAATATCGGTGGTAGTAACGCATGCCAGCTCGTATATATATTTATATATGCTGGTTGATATCACTTGGGTGTGGATGGTAACGGAGAGAGAGTGAGACAACGGATGCGGCAGCCTCGGCCACACTCCTGCCTCCTCACTCGCCTGCCACACTTAATTCACTCGCCCTGGGAACACTTGCTACACACACACACACACACACACACACACACACTCAGTTTCAAGTTTCATAGTTTCAAGTGTAGATATGATAGAGCCTCAGGACCCTGTACACCAGTTGATTGACAGTTGAGAGGTGGGATCAAAGAGCCAGAGCTCAACCCCCGCAAGCACAAATGGTAAGTACACACACATACACATCTCTTCTACATGCTGCACTTCTACACTACACCCGTAATGCTTTCACACGCCATCATATCCTGTACTGGCTGTCAGTCGCTTCACGGGGGAATGTATGAACATTTGAACGTTTTACCTTTCACTCCAACATTTTAAAAAACCTTTACATTCGTAGTACGACCCTTCTCTATATTCTCTCACTAAGAACAAAGGGGGAAGGGGGGCGAGTAAGAATAGAGAAAACTACAGGCCCATTAATCCATGTAAGCAGCTTGTTTCATTACGGGCTATTCATGCCCGTGCCACCTCTTGGGGGTGGCTTAATCTTTATCAATCAACCAATCAGCTTCTTTCCTCCAGCCACAGCCACACTGAATGGTCTAACCCACGCTTGAAACAATCTATAGCGATCCTACACTCTGTTTCATCGCCTAGGATTTTTTTCCCATAAATCGGCATTCCTTCAAGCAATTCTTACTTTCAATCCCGTATTTACCCAGGTCTTTCCCCGAATCAAAACTTATCCTAGTTATGTTCAGTGTTTCGTGTTCTATTTTGTGTTAATATATATTATTTATTAGGTTATTTATACCCCCCTTTTTGTTATACCCATTTATATATTTATCATGTCACTCCATACTCTTCGTCTTTCTACGGAATATAAATTAAGTTTTTTAAATCTTTCTTCACGTGGAAGGTATTTAATGCCTTGGGTTAACTTTCTCATCCTTCTCGATACATATTCAAGTGAACTATATTCCGTATTCTAGATATGGAATATATTCTAGAATATGTTCCATATTCTAGAACTATTCTATAGTTCGGAGACCAAATATTGCACGGAGTAATCTAAATGTAGCCTAACATAGGCCATATGAAGACTGAAAAATAGAATTGTGTACAATCGACTTGAGAATGGTCCAGGACGGACCGAAACGTCGTCGTCCCTTCAATTTCTAGTTTGTGGTCTGGTCAACATACTTCAGCCACGTTATTGTGACTCATCGCCTGCATAGAATTGTGTATAAGAACATAAGAACAAAGGCAACTGCAGGAGGCCTATTGGCTCATCCTACGCTGGACACGTTCAAGTGAATTTATATCCATTCTATAGTACGGCGACCAAAACTGAACTGCATAACCTAAATAGGGCCTAATATAGTATCTTATTGCTAATATCTTAGTATCCTACTTAATATCCTTATCTATTATCCTTATTATTATAGATAGTATCCTTAGTAAAGGGGATTAGTATCTAAGGATACTATCCTCAGTATCTTAGTATCCCTATTATCCTAGTATCTTATTGCTAACGCTTCTAGATTTGAATCCCAATACCCGATGTACTTCATTCCATACATTTATGCATTTGCATTATGCAATAATGCATTTATGCATTATTTGTTCATTTATGCATTGGTATTTTTTGGCATTGGCTGTCGTAATACTAATTCTTCTAGATTTGACTTGTCAGTATTCTGTTTGCTGTTATTTCGAACACTTGGATCCCTGTTAATGAGGTCAGAGTTGGGCTTGGTCTCTGGGCCCCGGCCTCGCGGAACCACCACAGAGGTAACCAGACCCTTTCACATACAGAATTGGTAGTTTCATCGTTGTTTAGATGATATATGTGGCAATTTTATTGTTATTTCCGAGGCTATGAGATTTATTTGTGAGTGTTAAACTGCATTTGTCATTTTTTTTGTTTTGCCTTATAAGTCTATCAAAGTCGTCCTAGACAACTTAAGTACTGTACATCAAAATCAAGCAAGCCAGTTGCAGAAAACTTATAGGGCCGTACGAGGCAGCTACTATATATATATATGTCCACCCAAGCTCGTATACATATATGCGTGTGTCTAACCTACGCTCGAAACAATGAAGCGATCCCACGTCTTAACATGTTTTTTTCATATCTTGTGAAATAATTTCCCGACATATGGCTCTTGTGTTTTCTGGAAATTCTCTAACGCGGCGGTTTCATCCCGTGTGGAAATCATTTACATGTTTGTGTTAACAATAGAGGTGCCAGGACGGGGCCTTGGGGCACTCCAGCCGGAACAGCTCTTCACTCTTGACTGCTCTTCTTTTGTTTTAAGACTATCCTGTTAAACCTTTGGACGCAGGTTCGAATCCTCGTCACGGCCCTTGTGAATTTGTTCTATTCTGTTAAATAATGACCCCCTAATGTCCGAAACGCTTTGTTGTTGTTGTTGTTTAGGATTCAGCTACTTGGAACAAAAAGTTCCAAGTAGCACGGGCTATGGTGAGCCCGTAGTGGACTTGCCTGGCCCAGGAGCGGGGCAAGTAGCACGGGCTATGGTGAGCCCGTAGTGGACTTGCCTGGCCCAGGAGCGGGGCAAGTAGCACGGGCTATGGTGAGCCCGTAGTGGACTTGCCTGGCCCAGGAGCGGGGCAAGTAGCACGGGCTATGGTGAGCCCGTAGTGGACTTGCCTGGCCCAGGAGCGGGGCAAGTAGCACGGGCTATGGTGAGCCCGTAGTGGACTTGCCTGGCCCAGGAGCGGGGCAAGTAGCACGGGCTATGGTGAGCCCGTAGTGGACTTGCCTGGCCCAGGAGCGGGGCAAGTAGCACGGGCTATGGTGAGCCCGTAGTGGACTTGCCTGGCCCAGGAGCGGGGCAAGTAGCACGGGCTATGGTGAGCCCGTAGTGGACTTACCTGGCACAGGAGCGGGGCAAGTAGCACGGGCTATGGTGAGCCCGTAGTGGACTTGCCTGGCCCAGGAGCGGGGCTGTAACTTGATGAACGCTTTGCGTAGTATCTGCTTTATATATCATTTCTGTACCTATTAATTTACCACTATATACATGTTCTTATTAATTTTGTATAATTGCTGTTATAATTAATTAATGCAACTTAACATACTTCCGTCCTATCCCAAGTTCTTGTCTAAAATATATAACCCCTCCAAGCAACTACTGATGGTCTCTGTAGTCAATCCGTCCTCACACTAGGCTGGTTAAAGCAGCGGCCGCCCTCCCTAGACGCATTCATCAATTTTAACATAGTGTATTAAAAAATGGGTTTGTTCTCATATATAAATTAATGTTATTATACATTAGAATTCTCCGTATAGTTAGGAGTAGGTTAGGTTAGGTGTTTGGGTTCTGTTGGCGATTATTTGTATATGTAGTACGTGGGTGAAGCATTTATAGAATTGTGGTTCGAACAGAGGACGTGAGCGAAGCACTTGTTCCGGAAGTGTTCGGACGTCATCAGTTGTGAGTCGTGTGTAAACCGCTTTTCATTTATAAACAGGGGGTTTGGCGGGTTCATGGAATGGATTTTAGGTATTTGTTTAGAGGACGAGCTGAATCAAGTACTTCGGGGTCGATTCCCGGGCGGGACAGAAATGGTTGGGCGCATTTCCCCATAACCTAATGCCTCTGTTCACCTAGTTAGTGAGCTTGCCGGGGCGGGGGAGGGGGGTGGATCCTCAACGGGGTCAGTAATTCGACCTTTTGGGTAGGTGGGGTGGGGGGGGGGGAGACCTCGAAATTGAAATCAGTTTATTGAGGTAAAATACACACAAAGGGATGAGGTAGCTCAAGCTATTCTCACCCCGTTCAGTACAACGTGTTCATACATATATAGACACACATCACAAACAATAAACATATTGCCGAACATTCTGAGAGATAAACATATACATTTCCTCCTTTACACCAAAGTTTCAGCCCCGCTCCTGTGCCAGGTAAGTCCATCGCGGGCTCACCATATCCCGTGCTACTTGGAACTTTTAGTTCCCCGTAGCTGAATCTTAAACAACAACAATCCTTTACACAAGTAGTATGGTATCAGACGTACACACAAATACTTTTATGACTTAGGTATACTGTATAGACAATTTGCAGGAGACATGAAGATAATTTAACAAAAGATTGCAGTCTTGGTGGGGAGACCTCCATGTAAGCCTAACGTGTATGAATACACTCTGGCTACCTGTCCCCCGACACACTGAATTATTATTATTAACTATTATATAGTCGTAATGGCTTATAATAGTGCTTTGCCTTGATAATTACGTGACTGTCCCATACTTAGAATATCTTCCCGTCTCTTCCGACCCGACCCCTTCCTTCCCGGCCCCTTCCTTCCCGGCCCCTTCCTTCCCGACCCCTTCCTTCCCGACCCCTTCCTTCCCGACCCCTTCCTTCCCGACCCCTTCCTTCCCGACCTCTTCCTTGGCATGCACCGAAAGCATTCCAAGATAACTTCAAGAGTTTATATATATATATATATATATATATATATATATATATATATATATATATATATATATATATATACGCTGTTTATATCTGCTGCTACTTAGCACTGTTCATGTCTTGTTAAGTGATACTGTTTGTCTGTTAATTAGCGCTGTTTATGTATATTATTTATGTATATTATCTTGGCACTTTGTCTGCTATTTCATGGCACTATTTATGTATTTTGTTACTTGACTGTGTTTATGTCTGCTGTCACATGACACTGTTTATGTCTGCTGTCACATGACGCTGTTTATGTCTGCTGTCACATGACGCTGTTTATGTCTGCTGTCACATGACGCTGTTTATGTCTGCTGTCACATGACGCTGTTTATGTCTGCTGTCACATGACGCTGTTTATGTCTGCTGTCACATGACGCTGTTTATGTCTGCTGTCACATGACGCTGTTTATGTCTGCTGTCACATGACGCTGTTTATGTCTGCTGTCACATGACACTGTTTATGTCTGCTGTCACATGACACTGTTTATGTCTGCTGTCACATGACGCTGTTTATGTCTGCTGTCACATGACGCTGTTTATGTCTGCTGTCACATGACGCTGTTTATGTCTGCTGTCACATGACACTGTTTATGTCTGCTGTCACATGACGCTGTTTATGTCTGCTGTCACATGACACTGTTTATGTCTGCTGTCACATGACACTGTTTATGTCTGCTGTCACATGACGCTGTTTATGTCTGCTGTCACATGACGCTGTTTATGTCTGCTGTCACATGACACTGTTTATGTCTGCTGTCACATGACGCTGTTTATGTCTGCTGTCACATGACACTGTTTATGTCTGCTGTCACATGACGCTGTTTATGTCTGCTGTCACATGACACTGTTTATGTCTGCTGTCACATGACACTGTTTATGTCTGCTGTCACATGACGCTGTTTATGTCTGCTGTCACATGACGCTGTTTATGTCTGCTGTCACATGACGCTGTTTATGTCTGCTGTCACATGACACTGTTTATGTCTGCTGTCACATGACACTGTTTATGTCTGCTGTCACATGACGCTGTTTATGTCTGCTGTCACATGACACTGTTTATGTCTGCTGTCACATGACGCTGTTTATGTCTGCTGTCACATGACGCTGTTTATGTCTGCTGTCACATGACACTGTTTATGTCTGCTGTCACATGACACTGTTTATGTCTGCTGTCATATGACACTGTTTATGTCTGCTGTCATATGACACTGTTTATGTCTGCTGTCATATGACACTGTTTATGTCTGCTGTCACATGACACTGTTTATGTCTGCTGTCACATGACACTGTTTATGTCTGCTGTCACATGACACTGTTTATGTCTGCTGTCACATGACACTGTTTATGTCTGCTGTCACATGACACTGTTTATGTCTGCTGTCACATGACACTGTTTATGTCTGCTGTCACATGACACTGTTTATGTCTGCTGTCACATGACACTGTTTATGTCTGCTGTCACATGACACTGTTTATGTCTGCTGTCACATGACACTGTTTATGTCTGCTGTCATATGACACTGTTTATGTCTGCTGTCATATGACACTGTTTATGTCTGCTGTCATATGACACTGTTTATGTCTGCTGTCACATGACACTGTTTATGTCTGCTGTCACATGACACTGTTTATGTCTGCTGTCACATGACACTGTTTATGTCTGCTGTCACATGACACTGTTTATGTCTGCTGTCACATGACACTGTTTATGTCTGCTGTCATATGACACTGTTTATGTCTGCTGTCACATGACACTGTTTATGTCTGCTGTCACATGACACTGTTTATGTCTGCTGTCACATGACACTGTTTATGTCTGCTGTCACATGACACTGTTTATGTCTGCTGTCACATGACACTGTTTATGTCTGCTGTCACATGACACTGTTTATGTCTGCTGTCATATGACACTGTTTATGTCTGCTGTCATATGACACTGTTTATGTCTGCTGTCATATGACACTGTTTATGTCTGCTGTCATATGACACTGTTTATGTCTGCTGTCATATGACACTGTTTATGTCTGCCGTTTTATGACACTGTTTGTCTGCCGTTGTAAGATGATGAGACCAGTTCGTGAAAAATGCGACGTATTAGTGAATATTAATGCACCATAATATTGACGGATTCCTCGGCTACGATTGGTGTTAGGCAGGTTCTTTTGGGTCCGTACATTTCTGATTAGGCAGAAATGGTGACATTTGTTTACGGATTGGCTAATCGAGAAAACGGTTGGGATAATTACGGTGGTTAGATAAGGGTGTTAACCCTGGAAACACAAACCGTAACTGTCTCTATTTTTCCGCTTGTTACAACTTGTAATAAAGTTGTTACATCTTGGCCTAACGTGTTTATAACGTATTAAAACGTTGTTACAACGTGTTATATTGGTTGACCGTAACTGTTTCTATTTTCCGCTTGTTACAACTTGTAATAAACTTGTTACATCTTGGCCTAACGTGTTTATGACGTATTAGAACGTTGTTACAACGTGCTATATTGGTTGTTATAACTGGTTAAGAGTTAAAACTTGTTCGAATGTTGTAGCAACGTCGTAGTTTCGTAGTGTTAGCGGGTTATGACCGCCGCTTGTGGTGAAGACTGTTGCAATCAGAACAACAAGTGTTGGGAGGTCTTGGTGTGTGCTTGGGTGCTGTTCTGCTTGTCATTCTGTGTGTTTGCCGGCCATTCTGTGTGGCTGTTGTGTGTCTAGTAGTTATCTGATCCCTGTCGCAGCCTTTTGGGATCTGCTTCCTTAGGGTTGCTGCTTCCAGAATCTGCTTCCAGGACCTGCTTCCTTAGGGTAGCTGCTTCCTTAGGACAGCTGCTTCCAGAACCTGCTTCCTTAGGGTAGCTGCTTCCAGGATCTGCTTCCTTAGGGTAGCTGCTTCCAGGACCTGCTTCCTTAGGGTAGCTGCTTCCTTAGGGCAGCTGCTTCCTTAGAGTAACTGCTTCCAGGACCTGCTTCCTTAAGGTAACTGCTTTCTTAGGATAGCTGCTTCCAGAACCTGCTTCCTTAGGGTAGCTGCTTCCAGGATCTGCTTCCTTAGGGTAGCTGCTTCCAGGACCTGCTTCCTTAGAGCAGCTGCTTCCAGGATCTGCTTCCTTAAGGTAACTGCTTCCAGGACCTGCTTCCTTAGGGTAGCTGCTTCCAGGATCTGCTTCCTTAGGGTAGCTGCTTCCAGGATCTGCTTCCTTAGGGTAGCTGCTTCCTTAGGATAGCTGCTTCCAAGATCTGCTTCCTTAGGGTAGCTGCTTCCAGGATCTGCTTCCTTAGGGTAGCTGCTTCCTTAGGATAGCTGCTTCCAGGATCTGCTTCCTTAGGGTAGCTGCTTCCTTAGGGTAGCTGCTTCCAGGACCTGCTTCCTTAGGGTAGCTGCTTCCAGGATCTGTTTCCTTAAGGTAGCTGCTTCCAGGACCTGCTTCCTTATGGTAACTGCTTCCAGGACCTGCTTCCCTAGGGCAGCTGCTTCCAGGATCTGCTTCCCTAGGGCAGCTGCTTCCAGGATCTGCTTCCTTAGGGCAGCTGCTTCCAGGACCTGCTTCCTTAAGGCAGCTGCTTCCAGGATCTGCTTCCTTAGGGTAACTGTTTCCTTAGGGTAGCTGCTTCCTTAGGGCAGCTGCTTCCAGGACCTGCTTAATAAAGTCGCTGTTTATAAAGTTAGTGAACTTTCATAGTCTTTTCTGGCCGAGATCATTTCCATGGACAACAACAGAGCTCACTTGTTCAGTTGTCAACAGTTGGGCGTGGGGGACCTCTAGTGATGTCTCTGGGTTGATGTCTGGGTGCCAGGGAGGGACGTGGATCTTCACGTGACGTCACTGGGTGTGTCTGGGTGGCGTTGGGTGTGGGAGGTTATCTTGAGATCTTGAGGTTATCTTGAGATGATTTCGGGGCTTTAGTGTCCCCGTGGCCCGGTCCTCGACCAAGCCTCCACCCCCAGGAAGCAGCCCGTGACAGCTGACTAACACCCAGGTACCTATTTACTACATAACAGGGGCATCAAGGTGAAAGAAACTCTGCCCATTGTTTCTCGCCGGCGCCCGGAATCGAACCCGGGACCACAGGCTCGTACGTGCCCAGTGTTCTGTCCGCTCGGCCGCCGGCTCCCGCCGGGAAGCTGTATTGAATGACACGGGTCATTCAATACAGCTATTGTATTTAAATGTATTTGGTGTATTTCCCAAAGGGAGGGTAATACACTCAGCAGTATACTGAGGGGCTATACTACAATAATAACGTTAAGTATTGTAAACAATATATAGATGTTTTAAAGCGCTTGTTTGCGCACACCTTTTAAATATCTGACATAAACAATTGTCGACTTTAGGGAACTTTGTCTGAACGGTGTGAGTTCTGAACGCCCCTAACGGTGTGAGCTCTGAACGCCCCTAACGGTGTGAGCGCTGAACGCCCCTAACCGTGTAAGCTCTGAACGCCCCTAACCGTGTAAGCTCTGAACGCCCCTAACCGTGTAAGCTCTGAACGCCCCTAACCGTGTAAGCTCTGAACGCCCCTAACCGTGTAAGCTCTGAACGCCCCTAACCGTGTAAGCTCTGAACGCCCCTAACCGTGTAAGCTCTGAACGCCCCTAACCGTGTAAGCTCTGAACGCCCCTAACCGTGTAAGCTCTGAACGTTCGAATATTGAGCTTTCTTCCCGGAATCTTAGTGTTCCTGGAATCTTCGTCTCAAAGTTCATAGGTGAATTTTTTTCATCTGGAAATCTAAGAATGATTCACAGTTGAGAGAAAGAAGGGCGTATCAAAATTTTCCTACATAACATGTTCTATTTTTTTCCTAATTAACTGTAGCCTGAAGGCTGAGTGGTCAGCGCGTGGGATTCGTAGTCCTGAGATTCTGGGTTCGATCCCTGGATTAAGCGGAAACAAGTGGGCAGAGTTTCTTTCACCCTGGTGATCCTGTTCACCTAGCAGTAAATAGGTACCTGGGAGTTAGACAGCTGCTACGGGCTGCTTCCTGGGGGTGTGTAAGAAAAAAAAGAGGCCTGGTCGAAGACCGGGCCGCGGGGACGCTAAGCCTCGAAAGTATCTAAAGATAACCTTATCTTTTATATATATAATATATATATATATATATATATATAATATATATATATATATATATATATATGTGTGTGTGTGTGTGTATCACGAAAATAAACACGTGATTAAAAATGTGACAGTGTCAGACCACGGAGGAAGAATTGAAACAGGAATTTCCTTAAGTACTTTCGTAAATTAATACATCTTCAGAAGGAATAGGATTCATTCCTATTCTTTCTGAAGATGTATTAATATACGAAAGTACTTAAGGAAATTCCTGTTTCAATTCTAATCCGTCTTGGATACAAATATCCATGGAGATATGGAATGGAAACAACAGTTGATCAGCGAAGTTGCAGAATCTGTGGTGAGAGTGACGGACACCGCCTTGACCACTATCTACGTGAATGTGAACACCTGAGAGATATCAGAAGTATGTGTAGAATAATAAACCCCACATTGTTTGAGTTAGGAAAACACTATTTGTCAAATATTGATACTGTTCTTAAAAGATTTCCCCATTTTGCACCCGCAAGATAACGTAAGCTTTTAAGGGTTGACGTATGTTAATCTTATTGTTTGAGGAGCTGTTCAATTTAGACACTTAAGCAAGTCCCAGCTGTGTCTGGGTACAAGTGACAGGATGAACAACCCAGCTGGTTTTCTTCCTATTGGGGAGTGTTGTACATGCTACTATGGCGGTGTGTCCACTCACAGGATGAGTGACGCTGCCCAATACTGTCACTATGGCGGTGTGTCCACTCACAGGATGAGTGACGCTGCCCAATACTGTCACTATGGCGGTGTGTCCACTCACAGGATGAGTGGCGCTGCCCAATACTGTCACTATGGCGGTGTGTCCACTCACAGGATGAGTGGCGCTGCCCAATACTGTCACTATGGCGGTGTGTCCACTCACAGGATGAGTGGCGCTGCCCAATACTGTCACTATGGCGGTGTGTCCACTCACAGGATGAGTGGCGCTGCCCAATAAACTCGCCCCTCGGGGCAAAATTTAAAATTTAAAATTTCCTCCGTGGTCTGACACTGTCATTTTATATATATATATATATATATATATATATATATATATATATATATATATATATATATATATAATATAATATAATATAAATAATGTTAACTACTCTATTAAAGCCAAGATTATTGTGCTTCGTTGGTTAAAATAATTTAACAATAATTTTGAAGCCATTGTTACAATGTTGATTGTGCAATAATTATATTTTTTCGTGAATCATTGTCATGACCTTTTGATAATCTTAAATATTTGTCTTGAATCCGTTCTTATTCCTCTCCTTCCAAGGATGAATAAATTCAATTCTTTTTAGGCGAGTTTGATATATTTTTCATATATAAAGCTCTGGGCTTGACACATGTCAGTTTGTTAATGTCCTTCGTCAAAAAGTGTTACACATTATATTTAAAAACATGAAAATTAGACAGACCGGGCACAAATGTCGGGTGTATCACAAAGGGGATATTAATAGGGTATTAAAAGTATCAACACAAGACAGAACACGAAACAATTTTTTGCCCCGTGCAAAAACGCCTTTGCACGGGGCCTCCCACCCGCCTTTCCATGACATGTCAGGGCTTTCAAAGAACATAAGAACAAAGGTAACAGCAGAAGGTCTATTGGCTCATACGAGGCAGCTCCTATCTTTAACCACCCAATCCCACTCATATACATGTCCAACCCACGCTTGAAACAATCGAGGGACCCCACCTCCACCACGTTACGCGGTAATTGGTTCCACAAATCAACAACCCTGTTACCGAACCAGTATTTATCCAAGTCTTTCCTAAATCTAAATCTGTTATATTCAGTCTACGGCGGCCCCCATTTCCCCCCCCCACCCGATTATGGGGAGTCGGCTTCCATTGTGACTCCCCCCCCCATCCCATGAAGTCAAATTTTGTATTTTATCCACATATTTTTTTCAGTTGATTTTAATATTACATAAACTGAGATGCAGAAGTCGTGTTGTAATGGCAGCTAGACCTAGGAATATTTAAGTTTTTTTTTAGCGTTGTTTTCGGTCTCTTATACAGTGAATAGTAGCAAATTCTGCTAATTGCTTAGTACGTCAATATATGTCCGATGGTGCACAAGACGGAACACGAAACAATGGGTATAAATTGGATAAATTTAGATTTAGGAAAGACTTGGGTAAATACTGGTTCGGTAACAGGGTTGTTGATTTGTGGAACCAATTACCGCGTAACGTGGTGGAGGTGGGGTCCCTCGATTGTTTCAAGCGTGGGTTGGACATGTATATGAGTGGGATTGGGTGGTTATAAATAGGAGCTGCCTCGTATGGGCCAATAGACCTTCTGCAGTTGCCTTTGTTCTCATGTTCTTATGTAGTTACCAAAAGTACATTCTAAACAGCAGGGTGTGCGGCGATAGGGGTGTATTGTTAACAGCTCTCTCCTGGTCTTGTTGACCAGACCACACACTAGAAGGTGAAGGGACGACGACGTTTTGGTCCGTCCTGGACCATTCTCAAGTCGATTTGATCGACTATCGACTTGTGAATGGTCCAGGACGGACCGAAACGTCGTCCTCGTCCCTTCACCTTCTAGTGTGTGGTCTGGTCAACAATGTATTTTATTGTCTCAATAAACGATCATGAACTTGAGTCGTCGACTTCCTGTGGCATCACCTGCTACTTAGTTTAGTTTAATTTCGTTATAAAATTATATTATTTCAGAGTAAAAATATATATTTTTTTCGTGTTCTACATCCAGCACCAACATTATAGTGAGTAATTATATATCGCATTTCTTCATTACTTACGAAATGTTAGGAAGCTTTGGGTAATTAGACCTCTAAAATACGGAGTTTGTGCCTAAATATTTATATATTTTAATTCTAGATTTGTAGGGTTTAGTTTTAATAGGTTTTAATTTAGTTATAATTTAGTTTTAGTTCGTTTAATTTTGTTTATATCATAGGCTTCCAACTTCTATACTGAGACTTAGTTTTATCTTCATTAATCTCCATTCTCATATGGTGACACAGGCCTCTGAGTTTATCTAACATCTACCTTGAGGTTACCTTGAGATGGTTTCGGGGCTTAGCGTCACCCCGCGGCCCGGTCCTCGACCAGGCCTCCTGGTTGCTGGACTAGTCAACCAGGCGGGTGCTCGCAGCCTGACGTATAAGTCACAGCCTGGTTGATCAGGCTGTGAACATATGAAATATCTTTGCCCTGAAACAAAATATCATCGGTATATATGATTGGGAGTTACTCCATTTGAGTATCTCGCATGCTATCATATTCATTAGTATATTAAACAGGGTGGGACTCAACACTCCTCTTTGAGGTGTGCTGACCTCAAAAGATCTCACACCTAACATACAACCTTGACACCACACCTGAGCCTTTCGTGAAGATAATCCCTCTATCCAGCGTAATAATCTCCTTTTGACACTAAGACTAGCTAGTTCATATGATGTAATATGAAGACGTTTCCTTGGGTACACAGGCCTTCTGCAATTTAATTTATTCTTCACTTATTTTTAAACTACTCACACTGTCTATACCTACTTCCCACCACCACCATCACCACCTCGGCCACCACCACCATCGCTAGCATCATCTGACGTCACCACCACCATCGCTAGCATCATCTGACGTCACCACCACCACCTCGGCCACCACCACCACCACCTCGGCCGCCACCACCACCATCACCACCTCGGCCGCCACCACCACCATCACCACCTCGGCCACCACCACCATCGCTAGCATCATGTGACGTCACCACCACACCACCACCATAAACGTGGCCAGTGTGGGAAGAGTATTGGGATGTCCGCTTGGGTGGTGCCAGGTCCAGTGTGGCTGGGAGTGCCTGGGGCTGCCTCACGTGTTGCCATAATGGTGACATGTGGCACCTAACACTCTTCCTGTCTGCTTGTCCCCTCTCACTGGCACCCTGGCACCCCTGTCGTGAGAGTATAAGCTTACTTCAAAGCCTATTGTCTACCCACACCACAAAAGCCACACTCTACCTAGTTTCAGCCCCACGTGTGTGTACACATGTACATGAGTACATGTGTACTTTCACCCTTTGGCCCTGTTATCTAGCAGTAAAATAGGTACCTGGGTGTTAGTCAGCTGTCGCGGGCTGCTTCCTGGGGGTGGAGGCCTGGTGGAGGACCGGGCCGCGGGGACACTAAAGCCCCGAAATCATCTCAAGATAACCTCAAGAATCCCCAAGAGATTTCTGGATTGAACTCTTATGTTGTTTTAGATTTAGCTACTCGGAACAAGTTCCAAGTAGCACGGGCTATGGTGAGCCCGTCGTGAACTTATCTGGCACAGGAGCGGGGCTGTAACTTGTTTGAAGTCTGATTGATGAAGATTAAACCACCCAAGAGGTGGCACGGGCATGAATAGCCCGTAAGTGGTACAATTTTTTTTTCAGTAATTCTTTTTAAAAGCAGGAGGCAGAGAAAGCCTTAGTCTTCGTGGCAAAAATTCCGAAACTGTGTCGCAGTTGTCAAGTTCGTAAATAAGCTCTTCTCTGGTCGTCTTGTGAGCGGTCTTAAGTTCCACACGTGTAAGCTCTGATTACTCTCTATGAAACTGATAACTTTTCTTTGATTGTTGATGTTCATTTTTATTGAGACAAGAAAAAAAATACATCTCAAAGGGATAGAGTAGCTTAGGCTATTTCTACCCCCCCCCCCACAATCTATTTGATTGTGTTTTGGTCTTAATGTTGTCTTTGGTGTTGAGAAAAAGGCAGAAAGAGATGGAGGGAATTATCAGAAGAAAACGTCAAGCCATTACGATTATATAGCACTTGGAAGAAGGGATAAGGATAAGGATTTGGGATGGGACGGGGGAAAGGCAGAGAGAGAGAGAGAGAGAGAGAGAGAGAGAGAGAGGGAGAGAGAGGGGGAGAGAGAGAGAGAGAGAGAGAGAGAGAGAGAGAGAGAGAGAGAGAGAGAGAGAGAGGGGGGGAGAGAGGGGGGGAGAGAGAGGGGGAGAGAGAGAGAGAGAGAGAGAGAGAGAGAGAGAGAGAGAGAGAGAGAGAGAGAGAGAGAGAGAGAGAGAGAGAGAGAGAGAGAGAGAGAGAGAGAGAGATTTAAACACACACACGAACACAGCCAGACAGAGATGGTGTGCTACAGAGGACAGAGATAATAGAGGTGAACGCCATATATGTCTTGCACAGTGGACCAGACACCAAGAGCAAAACTGTGCAATATTCTGGATAAAATTAGCCGTAGTCACGCTACTGTACGACCATCTCCTCCCCCCCCCTCCCCTCCCCCCTCAGGGTTGTCAGAGGGGGGGGGGGGAAGGAGGAGACGAGAGGGAAGGAGGGAGGGAGGATGGGTAAGGACGCGACTCATTTAAGATTTGAATACTTGCTTCCTTCGACCAGGTCCTTCATGAGTCAGCTTCGTCTTAAGTCATTCATGAGTCAGCTTCGTCTTAAGTCATTCATGAATGAGCTTCGTCTTAAGTCATTCATGAATGAGCTTCGTCTTAAGTCATTCATGAATGAGCTTTGTCCAGCAACTTGTTATATAATAATTTTGTTAAATTTTGCCCCGAGGGGCGAGTTTATTGGGCAGCGCCACTCATCCTGTGAGTGGACACACCGCCATAGTGACAGTATTGGGCAGCGCCACTCATCCTGTGAGTGGACACACCGCCATAGTGACAGTATTGGGCAGCGCCACTCATCCTGTGAGTGGACACACCGCCATAGTGACAGTATTGGGCAGCGCCACTCATCCTGTGAGTGGACACACCGCCATAGTGACAGTATTGGGCAGCGCCACTCATCCTGTGAGTGGACACACCGCCATAGTGACAGTATTGGGCAGCGCCACTCATCCTGTGAGTGGACACACCGCCATAGTGACAGTATTGGGCAGCGCCACTCATCCTGTGAGTGGACACACCGCCATAGTGACAGTATTGGGCAGCGCCACTCATCCTGTGAGTGGACACACCGCCATAGTGACAGTATTGGGCAGCGCCACTCATCCTGTGAGTGGACACACCGCCATAGTGACAGTATTGGGCAGCGCCACTCATCCTGTGAGTGGACACACCGCCATAGTGACAGTATTGGGCAGCGCCACTCATCCTGTGAGTGGACACACCGCCATAGTGACAGTATTGGGCAGCGCCACTCATCCTGTGAGTGGACACACCGCCATAGCAGCATGTACAACACTCTCCAATAAGAAGAAAACCCGCTGGGTTGTTCATCCTGTCACTTGTATCCAGACACAGCTGGGACTTGCTTATTAACTGTCGTTGTTGTTGTTGTTGTTATAGATTCAGCTACACGGAACAGGTTCCAAGTAGCACGGGTTATGGTGAGCCCGTAGTGGACTTACCTGGCACAGGAGCGGTGCTGTAACTCTGTGGCTTAACTGTCTTAGGTGAACAGCTTATCAAACAATAAGACTAACATTTGTCAACCCCTAAAAATCTTACATCATCTTGCGGGGTGTAAAATGGGGGATATTTTTAGGAACATTATATTTGACAAATGGTATTGTCCTAACTCAAACAATATAGTAATTTTAAGCGGTCGGAAGAGCGTTTCCGTCTCTTAGCCTCCACGGGGAGAGATCCTGCTCCCATACAGCCTTGGTCATGTCCTGCTCCTGCAGATGCTTCGTAACTTCGCCTCTGGGAACCTCAAAGTTCCTTAGTGTTGCTTGTCTTCACACCATTCCTCTCAGTTTAGAAACTTTGAGGAGGCTCCAAGACCTGAGGAAAGTGTGTACCTTGCTACGTCATTGCTAATCTTTAAGCAAACCTAACCTAATTAAAGCAAGATCTAAAAATTTTTGTAATTGCGTAGTGTATGTGACGGCACTACAATATAATGTTGAAACTGGTTCAGGTTTTAGATCCTGGAAACTCCCCCACCCCCCCCCTTCTTGCTCTAATATGAAATGCCTCGTGGAATGTTAAGTTCTTCACACACTTCCTTATCATTCTCTGTAAATGTGTCCTTCCCTATGTCCAGTTTCACCATCTGTTTCTGTACTGTTGTAATAACATTCAAACTGCCTCTCTGCTTCTCTTCTCACTCTGAGGTGCATTCGTCTTTGCATGCATTTGCAGAATGCATTCGACGAATGCGTCGGTGCATTCGTCTGGCCTGTGATGCTTGTCTCTGCTCTCTGCTGTTCCTGTAGGTTACCTATGGCCATCCTCCTTATGCACTTTGTATTATTCTACATTTTATTATACTGGGGATTTATTCTAAATTCTTCATTGTCCTATTTTTAAGATAAGCAAACTTGATTACTTCCCAACGTTCCTGGGTGTAGATGCTCATTATGTTATCTTGAGATTCTTGAGGTTATCTTGAGATGATTTCGGGGCTTTAGTGTCCCCGCGGCCCGGTCCTCTACCAGGCCTCCACCCCCAGGAAGCAGCCCGTAACAGCTGACTAACACCCAGGTACCTATTTTACTGCTAGGTAACAGGGGCGTAGGGTGAAAGAAACTCTTCCCATTGTTTCTCGCCGGCGCCCGGGATCGAACCCGGGACCACAGGATCACAAGTCCAGTGTGCTGTCCGCTCGGCCGAGTCTTGTGTGATGTCTTGTGTGGGTCTCACGATTGTCCTGAGAAAATACCGTATTCCCTTAGAATTTGTCCTTCGGTTTGGTAAGCGTTTTCCCCTCTGAGCTCTTCCCAGCATTGGACGTTCCTACCTACATGTGATACTCAAATGTCAGTTCAGTAGTGCTCATTCACGTGGCAATTCAACGTTAACTACTCTTATATTGGAGTCATTCAGAAGGCGTATCAGGTCGAGTTTAGTTGGTTCATCTTAATCTTTATTCTTGTGGGTCCCTTTACATGTTAGCTTCTTGTTGTTGTTTAAGATTCAGCTACTGGGATCATAAGTTCCAAGTAGCACGGGCTATGGTGAGCCCGTAGTGGACTTACATATGCAAACTTTCTAATGGCTGCTTTCATTAGTTTTGCTCTTCTATCCGCGCCCCCTTTCCCAGTCTATCTTGCTAATACACACAGAAATCACAATAGCGTGATATATCAAATGAACAAATCCACAAGGGCCGTGATGAGGGTTCGAATCTACGCACGGGATGTTCCCAGCTGTGTCTTAGTCCATGTCTTTTACCATGTCGTGGCATAGTTGACGATGGCGCAGCTGGGAACATGCCGTGCCTAGGTTCGAATCCTCATCACGGCCCTTGTGTGTGTGTGTGTGTGTGTGTGTGTGTGTGTGTGTGTGTGTGTGTGTGTGTGTGTGTGTGTGTGTGTGTGTGTGTGTGTGTGTGTGTGTGTGTTTACTAGTTGTGTTTTTGCGGGGGTTGAGCTTTGCTCTTTCGGCCCGCCTCTCAACTGTCAATCAACTGTTTACTAACTACTTTTTTTTTTCCCCACACCACACACACACACACACCCCAGGAAGCAGCCCGTGACAGCTGACTAACTCCCAGGTACCTGTTTACTGCTAGGTAACAGGGGCACTTAGGGTGAAAGAAACTTTGCCCATTTGTTTCTGCCTCGTGCGGGAATCGAACCCGCGCCACAGAATTACGAGTCCTGCGCGCTATCCACCAGGCTACGAGGCCCCTAGGTGTGTGTGTGTGTGTGTGTGTGTGTGTGTGTGTGTGTGTGTGTGTGTGTGTGTGTGTGTGTGTGTGTAATTACCTAAGTGTAGTTACAGGATGAGAGCTACGCTCGTGGTGTCCCGTCTTCCCAGCACTCTTTGTCATATAACGCTTTGAAACTACTGACGGTCTTGGCCTCCACCACCTTCTCATCTAAGTGTGAGTGTGTGTGTGTGTGTGTGTGTGTGTGTGTGTGTGTGTGTGTGGTAACATGTGGACGAGGGCGTGTACTAACTAGACTGGTACAATTACCAGGGCGTTACCTGCAGCTGGGTCTACCCTGCAGGCGATGACGTCACACTTGCATAAATCCTGTTAATAATTCTGAACCAGGTGGTGGAGGGTGCGGGGCAGCAGTGCCCAGAAGCACTGGGTTAGTAATAGCTAGGTAGTATACTAGAGTTTAGCCTGTATTCCCTAGAGTCACATTTCCCTATCTCTACGTATCTACAAGAAGCTGATTTTGTGACACTTGTAAGGAAGCAAGGTGCTGCAGTTAGAAGAAATATCGAATTTAAGTTTAATTGGGGTGAGGCTAGGAGACGACTCCATCTTTAAATATGGCGGAGCAGCTCGCGAGGGAGAACTTTCCCGCTCGGGGTGATCCCCCCAGTGCATGCTGGGTAGAGCGTCAGGTGTGGCGTGATTGGTCGGCGGCGGGGGCTTGGCCAGGTTGACAAATGGCGTCGCGCCCCGAGCATGACGTAGCATGACAGCCCCTTTCAAGGCTGGAGAAATTGCTAACCTGGAGAGCGTGCAGAGATCCTTTACTGATAGAATCCACTCAGCAAAACATCTAAATTATTGGGACCGACTAAAGAGCCTAAATCTGAATTCTCTTGAGCGCAGGCGGGAGAGATACATAATAATTTATACATGGAAAATATTAGAGGGGCTGGTCCCAAACCTGCACACAGAAATAACACCACATGAGACCAGAAGGCATGGCAGGATGTGCAGAATACCCCCGTTGAAGAGCAGAGGTGCAACAGGTACTCTGAGAGAGAACTCTATCAACATCAGAGGCCCGAGACTGTTCAACTCGCTTCCACTATACATAAGGGGCATAACTGGCCGACCCCTCACAGTGTTCAAGAGAGAACTATCAACATCAGAGGCCCGAGACTGTTCAACACGCTTCCACTACACATAAGGGACATAACTGGCCGACCCCTCACAGTGTTCAAGAGAGAACTGTCAACATCAGAGGCCCGAGACTGTTCAACACGCTTCCACTACACATAAGGGGCATAACTGGCCGACCCCTCACAGTGTTCAAAAGAGAACTATCAACATCAGAGGCCCGAGACTGTTCAACACGCTTCCACTACACATAAGGGACATAACTGGCCGACCCCTCACAGTGTTCAAGAGAGAACTATCAACATCAGAGGCCCGAGACTGTTCAACACGCTTCCACTACACATAAGGGGCATAACTGGCCGACCCCTCACAGTGTTCAAGAGAGAACTATCAACATCAGAGGCCCGAGACTGTTCAACACGCTTCCACTACACATAAGGGACATAACTGGCCGACCCCTCACAGTGTTCAAGAGAGAACTATCAACATCAGAGGCCCGAGACTGTTCAACACGCTTCCACTACACATAAGGGACATAACTGGTCGACCCCTCACAGTGTTCAAGAGAGAACTATCAACATCAGAGGCCCGAGACTGTTCAACACGCTTCCACTACACATAAGGGGCATAACTGGTCGACCCCTCACAGTGTTCAAGAGAGAACTATCAACATCAGAGGCCCGAGACTGTTCAACACGCTTCCACTACACATAAGGGACATAACTGGCCGACCCCTCACAGTGTTCAAGAGAGAACTATTAACATCAGAGGCCCGAGACTGTTCAACACGCTTCCACTACACATAAGGGGCATAACTGGCCGACCCCTCACAGTGTTCAAGAGAGAACTTGACAAACACCTCCAAAAGATACCTGATCAACCAGGCTGTGATTCGTACGTCAGGCTGCGAGCAGCCCGTCCAACAGCCAGGTTGACCAGTCCAGCAACCAGGAGGCCTGATCGACGACCGGACCGCGGGGTCGCTAAGCCCCGAAATCACCTCAAGGTAACCTTAAGATAAAGTAGGTAACGTCAGGTGCCCCTGCAGAGGAAGGCGGGAGATCTGAGTCACTCGCCACCAAGAGTCCAGCTGAGCGGAGGTGCGCTCAAGCGATTACCCGCTCCGGAGAGCTATAGGTCTCCAAAGAGTGTCTATTCTATCAGCTACCGTGTGCTAGCGAAGATGGAGGCCTGTCGACTCCTGATGGACGCCTGTCGACTCCTGATGGACGCCTGTCGACTCTTGAGAGAGGCCTGTCGACTCTTGAGAGAGGCCTGTCGACTCTCGAGGGAGGCTGTCGACTCCTGATGGAGGACTGTCGACTCCTGATGGAGGACTGTCGACTCCTGATGGAGGACTGTCGACTCCCGAGGGAGGCCTATCGACTCCTGAGAGAGGTCTGTCGACTCCCTAGGGAGGCCTGTCGACTATGGGGCTAGAGCTGGCTGGCGGGAAGATAGCTCCTAAGCACACACAGATCACAATAGCGTGATGCACCAAATGAACAAATCCACAAGGACCGTGATGAGGGTTCGAACCCTCATCACGGTCCTCGTGGATTTATTCATGGCACTTGAGGCTTGCTGACGACGGCGTTCCTGCCTACAGTTAGCAACCAGGGAAGAACTGGGCTAAAATTTCCGGTAACGGGTAAATTTTTTTTGGTAATGAAATGAACATCACTTGAACATTTGTTAAATAATTATCTCTTAAAATCTTTTGATAATGAAGTTGTGCATTTTTTTTTTTGTCTGAGAGTTTTCACAGGATGAGGACTAACGATAACGAAAGGAAAAGGTTTATCGAGATATGATTTTGTCTTTTTATTAAATCGAGCTTTGAAATGATGTCAAGCTCAAAGTTCATATTGCAATGCAATATGAACTTCGAACACGGAACACTTCGAACACATCAGAGCTCTCACTATTACCCGTTTGCTGACACCAAAATAAGTATGGGAGGTAATGCCATAATCATTTTGGGATTGAAACTCACGGTAGCTCCATATAGGCGTCAAGCGCCTCGCTAGGAGACCCAAGATGGCCGACCATAAACACCCGAGAACAAAGTACATAGCTGTGAGTAGCCAAGACATGGCGCCATGGTATTGCAATGTTCGCCTGCAAAAGTGATTGGGAAATGGTGATTTTTGCATGTCTCAGGGTCACAGGTGAGGTGGGGAGGAGAGAGAGAGAGCCAGAGAGCACTGGTGAACAGCAGTCTTGCCTGATTCCTAAGTGTCTTGGTGTGTGTGTGTGTGTGTGTGTGTGTGTCTCATGGCTGCCTCCCATAGTTCAGTTGGTCTCATGGCTGCCTCCCATAGTCCAGCTGTTCTCATGGCTGCCTCCCATAGTCCAGCTGGTCTCATGGCTGCCACCGATGGATGAGCTAACTCCATGACTCCCAGACCAGCTCGCCAGCGTCCCAAACGTCAAGAAACTGTCGTATTAAAGTGCCCCCTTTATCCTAACCTACCAGAGGCCCCAAAACAGAAAACGGGGCAATATGTCAATTTCGCCAGCCGCCGCCATTTTCTAGTACGACAGTGTTTTGGCCTTAGGTAACCCATACGTCAAATTGCGACGTGTTATTAGGTTACAGGTTGCAAGGAGACCTTGCCAACAGCCCGGGCAGCCGGCACGTGCAACTGCCTCGTTTACATGCAAATCTCCGCTTTTCGCTTGCAACAGCATTCTCCTATTAACCGGATATTGTAATTAAAGACTTCGTTAACGATTGAGATGTTCTGAGTACCAAGTATGAGACGGAACTCCCTGTAGTACTTTGTAGACAGTCTTGGTACCGTCACGTTCTCAGTGATGGGTTCTGTCGTCTGATGATGGAAAAATATGTTATTTGCTTTATTTCATCCAGGAATCGAACCCGGGTCCGTGGACTGCGTGTGTGTATGGTACTAAGGGAGGAGAGGGAGGCGATGCTGTGTTTTTTATTATTATTAACATTATATATTAGCATATTGTGTATATTTAAGCGTAGGTTAGGTTCTGTTGGCGATTATTTGTATTTGAAGCACGTGGGTGAAGCATTTAGAGAGGTCGATTCGAACAGAGGATTCGAACGATTACGATACGATTCGAACAGAGGTCGCCGGTGAAACACTGTTCGTGAAATGTTAGAACGTCATGAGTTGTGAGTCGTGTGTAAATTTTTTCTCATAAACAGGTGCAGACGATGAGTCACAATACCGTGGCTGAATATATGATGAACACACCACCACTCTCACCACAAGATGAGGAAGGGAAGGGAACTATCAGGAGAAAGCGATTGACTGATTGATTGATGAAGATTAAACCACCCAAATGGTGGCACGGGCATGAATAGCCCGTAAGTGGTGGCCCCTTGGAGCCATTACCAGTATCATTAGCTGATACTGGAGATCTGTGGAGGTGCGATTGCACTCTACGGAGAGGTCGTGACCTCTGGAGAAAGCGCCAAGTCATTACTACTATATAGCACTGGGAAGGGGTCAGAATAAGGATTTGGGATGAGACGGTGGGGAAGGAATGGTGCCCCAACCACTTGGACGGTCGGGGGATTGAACGCCAACCTACTTGAAGCGAGGCCGTCGCTCTACCGTCCAGCCTAAGCGGTTGGGCATAGATTATAGAGACGACGACGTTTCGGTTCGTCCTGGACCATTACGAATTGACTTGAGAATGGTCCAGGACGGACCGAAACGTCGTCGTCGTCTCGTCATCTTCAGGTGTGTGGTCTGGTCATCATAAACAGGTAGTTTGGTGGCTGCATTGGAATGACCATTTGGCCTTTGTTGACGAGGAGAGGCGGTGTTTATGAATGAAAAAAAAACCTTTACGCAAGACTCACAGCTGCTGACTTCTGAGCAGTTCCCGAACACTGCTTCACGCCGACCTTGGGCTTGGTGCCTTCTTTTGTTAATTACTTACTTCACGACGGCCGCTGTTCGAATCAACAGTGACAGGGTTGTTGATTTGTGGAACCAATTGCCGCGTAACGTGGTGGAGGTGGGGTCCCTCGATTGTTTCAAGCGCGGGTTGGACAAGCATATGAGTGGGATTGGGTGGTTATAGATAGGAGCTGCCTCGTATGAGCCAATAGGCCTTCTGCAGTTACCTTTGTTCTTATGTAATCCCTCCTCACTAAACACTTCACCCACGTACTGCAAATACAAATTATTGTCAACAGAACTATTCGGGTTATTCAAGCCCGTACTACCTTTTGGGTGGCTTAATCTTCATCAAATCAATCAACTGACCCAAAATATCTAACTGCACCAAATTCTAACACAGTGCATATAATAATGTTACTATTTTTTTTTAGATAATTCCGATTGCACAGCACGTTACAATGAGTGAAATAGGTCTCTGAGGGTTGGCCGCCGCCGCCGCCGCTTGAACGAACCAAGCCTGAGGACATGTTACACATCTGGGTATTCCTGTCATTTCACAGGAGTTGAACACGTTCTCCAGGCGAGAGCTTCACCTAGCTGCTCCTCTCAGCCCGTCTTCCAAACAAAGACACAAAAGTGATTCCATGCACCCGCCAAACCCCACCTGTTTGTGAATAGAAAAATAAGTGGTTTACACACGACTCACAACTGATGACGTTCGAACACTTCCGGAACAAGTGCTTCACTGACGAATTTTGTTCGAATCACAACGCTGTAAATGCTTCACCCACGTACTACAAATACAAATAATCGCCAACAGAACCTAAACACCTAACCTAACCTAACCTCTGCCTTTACATGCATAATATACTAATGTATTATAATAATAATTTATATTTGAGAACATTCCCGTTTTGAATGAACAGCATGTAAGAATTTATGAATGCGTCTGTGGGGGTCGACCGCTGGATGGAATGGACTTGAGTCAAGGGGGGTCAGATTCACGAAGCAGTTACGCAAGTACTTACGAACGTGTACATCTTTCTTCAATCTTTGACGGCTTTGGTTACATTTATTAAACAGTTTACGAGCATGAAAACTTGCCAATCAACTGTTGTTATTGTTATAAACAGCCTCCTGGTGCTTCGGAGCTCATTAACTGTTTAATAATTGTAAACAAAGCCGCCAAATATTGAAAAAGATGAACAGGTTCGTAAGTGCTTGCGTAACTGCTTCGTGAATCTGGTTCTAGGTATGTAATCATACCTTTGATATCCACAAGAGAACTTGGGGACAGATTCACGAAGCAGTTACGCAAGCACTTACGAACCTGTACATCTTTTTTCAATATTTGGCGGCTTTGTTTACAATTATTAAACAGATAATGAGCTCCGAAGCACCAGGAGGCTGTTTATAACAATAACAACAGTTGATTGGCAAGTTTTCATGCTTGTAAACTGTTTAATAAATGTGACCAAAGCCGTCAAAGATTGAGAAAAGATGTGCAGGTTTGTAAGTGCTTGCGTAGCTGCTTCGTGAATCTAGCAAGAGGCCTGATTGCCTACTTTACACAACACGCCGGGCAGGGGTCTCATTAGTATGGGTGTCTGCCATGTGTTGAGTGTTTGATGGGGCTGTTATCGTGTGCATTTCTAACTGGCCTTTTTTTCAATGGCAATTTCACCCTAAATGAAGGTGGTAAGAGAGTAAATTATGCTACACTGCATGAAGCGGCTCCGACCGGTTTTCGACTCAATTCTAATATGCATGAATGGGTTCGAGTCTTTGGTTTTATTACCTTATCAAGCTGGTAAATTGAACCATTAAAGCGAGTAATTAACGGCCATGTGCCAGATTCACGAAGCAGTTACGCAAGTATTTACGAACGTGTACATCTTTCCTCAATCTTTGACGGGTTTGGTTATATTTATTAAACAGTTTACAAGCATGAAAGCTTCCCAATCACCATAAGCAGCCTCGTGGTGCTTCGCAGCTCATTAACTGTTTAATAATTGTAAACAAAGCCGCCAAATATTGAGAAAAGATGGACAGGTTCGTAAGTACTTGCGTAACTGCTTCGTGAATCTGGCCCCAAGTTCTCTGGTGGATATCAAAGGTATGATTACATACCTAGAACCAGATTCACGAAGCAGTTACGCAAGCACTTACGAACCTGTGCATCTTTTCTCAATATTTGGCGGCTTTGTTTACAATTATTAAACAGTTAATGAGCTCTGAAGCACCAGGAGGCTGTTTATAACAATAACAACAGTTGATTGGCAAGTTTTCATGCTTGTAAACTGTTTAATAAATGTAACCAAAACCGTCAAAGATTGAAGAATGATGTACACATTCGTAAGTACTTGCGTAACTGCTTCGTGACTCTGGCCCCCCTTGAAAGGTGTGAAACGTGTCATCTCTGAGAGGCTCGTAACGCAGCCACTTCGTAAAAAATGCAACTGTTTCGCCTAATAAACATTCGTATCCCAGCAACTCGACTGAATCTATTGAGGCCGATGCATAGAAAATGGGTATATCAAGTTGTTTTAATTTTTAATAATACGTCGCAATTTCTAAACGGATTGGTAAATTCTGTAAAAAATGCGACGGATTTGGTGTGTGTGTTTACTTATTTATTTGTGCCTCCAGGATCGAGCTTTAGTTCCTGGGCCCCTACGTTTCTGGTCGCTGGTTGCCTAATGGAATGACTCCTGACTTTGGGTTGTTCAGCTCAAGCGTTCGGGGTGTCCGAATTCGGACTCGGACTTCGAACAGGCTCTAAATGTTCGTAATATCTCCAAATTTGGTTGACCCGCTCATAACGCAACAGAGATAGATATCTGTGATATCCGAATTTTGGTTGATCGGATCCGACGTTCTGGATATCCGAAAGTAGGTTGAGTCTTAGCACAACGGGGGGATATCCTGACCTGATATCACCAACTTGGGTGACGCCATCCTGTATGATAACGGCGTCTCTGGTAGCGGGCAGCCTCCTCCAGCTGTGTCTTACTCCAGACCTTGACACTATTGACTCTACAGACATCATGTAGAGCATGAAGTCACACTCAAGGCGACGGGTAATGCGTCGTAACGTCACGCGTTGAGGCTGCGTCAGCGGACAAGCGTGACGTAGCGCGCGAGGGGAGTGTGGCTGGGGGTCAAACGCCATTGGGTCTGGTCAGTAACTGGTTGGGTGAGCGGACAGCCTAGTGGTGGTGGTTATACCCAGTGAATACGGTATTAGTGGCTACTCAGCCATGTCACCTCTCTGTGACTTCAAGAATATGCGGTCTGTTCTCCCCGGGTTGGTGGGAGGATTTGGTTTTGTACTCGCCTAGTTGTGCTTGCGGGGGTTGAGCTCTGGCTCTTTGGTCCCGCCTCTCAACTGTCAATCAACAGGTGTACAGGTTCCTGAGCCTATTGGGCTCTATCACATCTACATTTGAAACTGTGTATGGAGTCAGCCTCCACCACATCACTTCCTAATGCATTCCATTTGTCAACCACTCTGACATGCTTTTGTGTGTGGTGGTGCTGCTGGTGCTGGTGGTGGTGGTGCTGCTGGTGCTGGTGGTGGTGGTGCTGCTGGTGCTGGTGGTGGTGGTGCTGCTGCTGCTACTGGTACTGGGTGCTGCTGGTGCTGCTGCTGTTGCTACATTTGTTACAGCCAGAGCCTGCTCCTTGGGGAGTCACCGAGAACCTGTGAATGAAATTAAATCGAGTCACGACATCCCGCTGGCCGTCGTGTTGGCCAGGGTCGGCCCGTCGACCGTCAACCCGTCCTCTAAGACAGTCGCATGTTGACGTATCCTCTACCTAAGGCCAAAAAAAAAGTGTCGTACAAGCACAATAACAGCGGCTGGCGAAATTGACGTAGTGTTCCGTTTTCTGTTTTGGGTCCTCTGGTAGATTAGCATAAAGGGTGGCAATTTAATACGACAGTTTGAGCTGTGTAAATGGTAGGGTGAGTTGACCCTCCTCCGGCTGCGGTTCATTCCACAGCATGCCAGTACTAGTGGATGAATGGACATAACAAAGGAGATATTAATAGGGTATTAAAAGTATCAACACAAGACAACACGAAACAATGGGTATAAATTGGATAAGTTTAGATTTAGGAAAGACTTGGGTAAATACTGGTTCGGTAACAGGGTTGTTGATTTGTGGAACCAATTACCGCGTAACGTGGTGGAGGTGGGGTCCCTCGATTGTTTCAAGCGTGGGTTGGACATGTATATGAGTGGGATTGGGTGGTTATAGATAGGAGCTGCCTCGTATGGGCCAATAGGCCTTCTGCAGTTACCTTTGTTCTTATGTTCCTTGCCTCTCTTAAGTCGTCTTTCCGGGAATGAAAAGCTTTTGCTGTGGTGGAATGTGGCGCCCTCTGGCGCCTGGCTCCACCGCTGCCAGACTGTGACTGGGAATATATTCTCAACAGCTGTGTGATGGCTGACAGTTCCTAGGTGTTCAATAATGCATTCCTCCCCCCTCCTGCCCTCCCCCCCCCCCCGTCATCTTAGGTTCATTGTTTTGCTGGCGTAGTTACCCCTCCCTTGTCAACCACATTACTGGTAGTTTGGTGCTATGGTTGTTAGAGGAATACTCTCGATTAATAGCGCCAGCGATAAGCATGGAGTTGCAGAGTGCTTGCAATAAGCACGTGCTTGTCATATGCACGTGGGGGGCCAGAGTGCTGGCCGTGTGCACGTGGGGGGGCCAGAGTGCTGGCCGTGTGCACGTGGGGGGGCCAGAGTGCTGGCCGTGTGCACGTGGGGGGGCCAGAGTGCTGGCCGTGTGCACGTGGGGGGGCCAGAGTGCTGGCCGTGTGCACGTGGGGGGGCCAGAG